>NC_072738.1:159867889-160091147 GCF_026930045.1 Uloborus diversus
GTAACGCTAAAAATTTTTATTTTTAGCGTTTCTCGAGAACACTGTAAAAACGATTCAAAAACGTTCCTGGAAAATAACAGGCAGCTGATGTGCCCGATTTCAGCCAGCAACATATCTTACAAAAACCAGGAACGTTTTCGGATAATAGTCAGTAACCTTTCTGAAATATTAAGAAATCTCCCCTATTAAAGATAGTCGTGAACCTTCTAGAATAATTAAATAGGTTTAGTTTATTTGATTAGAACCTTTTTGATTTTACCAAGAAAGCTCCAGAAAGATTATAGCAACCCCGGCCAAGCTACGCGAAAATTGCAAGCAAGAACCAAGCATATTCCTTCCTCGCAAAGCTGTAGCTATCTAGTGACTTATTTGCTCCCATCAGAAAACACGCCTGTCAATATTTAAACTGGTAGCAAGAAATATTTTTCACACCTGTGCAAGGTCTGCATTCGTACAACTTTTAGCAATTCAGGAAACCTTTTTGCGAAGATACTTGATTTTTTGGGGAAATAGGTGAAAACCTCTGAAATCACGAAACGTTCCACGGAAATAACCAGTAACGTTTCGGAATTTTTTTACAGTGTATCCAGAATATTTCATCGAAAATGTTCCTGATGAGGTTTTTAGAGGACTTAATAAATGAGAACTTTTCCTTGTTGAACTTTTTGCAAAACTGACTGATCAGCAAGACATGCATGCCCTTTTTTTTCATCATTTATTGAGAAACTTGATTACTTAAGCGGTGGTCTCTAGTTAGTATAATCCACCTGATTGAACTTAATGCGAGTAACGATCAGGGGTGTACACGGGGGGTGGGAGGCCTTTTGGCCATTGCCCAAACCTGAAGAGGGTCCAAGATTTTTAAAATGAGAGGTTAAATAAATGTAGGGCATAGGTTAAACATCATGGAGGGGAGGGAGTGTAAAAGTGATTTGTGACAAGCAACATAATTTCTGCGCAGGCCCGTGGTAGCGAGCAGTAGGTTAAGAGCAATTGGACACCACTACTGGAATAAACCACAAAACTTATATGAATTATTATCGCAGGCATGAACCTGCTGTTTTCACACCTGCGGACTCACGACGTACGAGTAGTATGATAATTCAATGTCAAGCACGGAGAGCCTCATTGACTATTTATTTATTTTTCAGCGCTGAAAACACTGGTAGTTATTAGAAATTGAGAGAAGAACGATATTAAAATGGGGGGAGGGAGGGAAGGTAAACTTAAAAATTCAACATTAGCTCCTGTCTTACTTTGAAAACACAAGAGCAGATTGCGTAGTGAAATTCATGTGCATGTTGCAAATGGGGTGGTTCGAAAAACCTTTTTTCTGCTGGAGTCGAGGACAACCCCTATTTTTTTGCAGACTAACCAATAGTATTCTACTGCAAAAGCTTTAGATTCTGGCTCAAATTTTAAGAGGGTGCTCAATGACCCATTAATTAGACATTAGTCATCGCATAAAAAATATCGCAAATTAAGAAACGTTTAAATTTCCCAAGCGGTTCCCTTTTTTTTTTTTGTAAATAACTATTTTATTGCAATGTACTGGATGTCCTGAAAAAAACTGACTGTTTTCAAAAATTTATATCTATATAATGGTAAATGATAAAAAATAATTTTTGCAGAAAATTCATGTGGTGGGCAGTAAGTTTCGTCTCCCAAAGTTCCAAAATTTAGTTCAATAATATTCCAATAGATGGCGATGCAGAATGTAAGACCGTAAATCAAAGAAAGACAGAAAATTACATCGTAATTTTGCGAAAAGTGTTGTTAATATACAAAATTCCGCAAAAATATTTTCAAAATGCCTTTTGCCAGCTGCAACTGCATGTCGAAATCGGAGAAAAAAATCGGAGAGAATTCCAATAATTATTTTTTTAGTTAGAGGCTTACTATCTGCAGCGTCATCTATTGAAAAAAATTTTGAACTAATATTTTGAAGTCTGAGAGGCGAAACTTGCGGCCTACCACATGAAATTTCTGCAAAAATAATTTTTTTATGACAACCATTTTCTTGTTATAAATTTTTGAAAACAGTCAAATGTTTGTTTCAAATGTTTGTCTTTTTCAACGTGAAATGACAACAGTCAAATGTTTGTCTTTTTCAGGACACCCTGTATATGCATATTACTAGTGTGTAGCATTGTTTTTTCAGTTCAATGTATTTTTTAACCCCCCCCCCCACCCATATGTATGAAGTTTATGGATTGGCAGAGCACCGTCTTTCAGTTGAAATAGGGTGCTAAAATTCTTCCAGTATATTACTATCCACAAGTCTAAAAATATTGAGGGGTGTCCTGCTATCTAGGTGAAACTTCTTTCTTTTTTTACTTTCATTTTTGAATCGCCCTAGTTGCAAAGCGAAAACTGATGCACAATGAGCAGGTGGTGGATTTTCAGCAGAAATAAAACAGTGTTATCCCGATAATGGAGCGAAACAAAATTTGCGCCTGTAAATTACTGTACGTTCGTGGCCTGTAGACAGAATGAAGGAGCTTCACACTGTAAAAACGATTCAGAAACGTTCCTGGAAAATAATAGGCAGCTGATGTGCCCCTTTCAACCAGTAACATATTTTGAAAAAACCAAGAACTTTTCCGATAAAAGTCAGTAACCTTTCTGTAATATTGGAATATCTCTCCTGTTACAGACAGTCGTAAACCTGCTAAATTTTACACGATTAGAACTTCCTTGATTTACGAAGGAAGCCCCCAGTTGGAACTTAGACAATCTGGACAAGTTGTAACTACGTCCCTTAATAAACACACTCAGTCAATCTTTAAACTGGTAGGAAATAAATCTTTCACACCAGTGAGAAGTCTGTATTCATGAATCTTTTAGCAATTCGGGAAACCTTTTTTCGAAAATACTTGATTTTACGGGGAAATAGGAGAAAACCTCTGGGATCCCGAAAGGTTCCGCGGAAATAACCAGTAACGTTTCGGATTTTTTTTAGTGTACCTTCTGCACATTCCTATTCTCCCATATACAAGCGGCGCTGCAGTTGAGAGCTTAGTCATCGAAACAATTTTCTCTACCGTAAAAGAATACTAAATTATATGCAAATTGAACATAATGAACTTCAAACATGAATAAAAACTAATTGAACACGTCAAGTGTGCATGAACTTTATTTAACTAGTTACGGGAATGAAAAATGAAACACACTTAAAAATTCTTGAAAAGAATGATTCATCAGTTGTCAATGCAAATTCATCAGTTCATTAAATCTGAAATGAGAGTAATCACTGATTTGCAACTTTCACAAAGTTTCTTGTTTTGTTCTTGACAGAGTTCATTCCTTAGTGAATACAATATTTTTATACACAAGGAAAGTAGAAAAGCATAATGTAAAAAAAAGACATAAACAATCCGAAAAATTAGCCATTATGATAAATTATTAATCATTTACTAAAATGAAATTAAATGCTAATGATGTGTAACGCTAAATTTTTTTATTTTTAGCGTTACACGAGAACACTGTAAAAACGATTCAGAAACGTTCCTGGAAAATAATGGGCAGCTGATGTGCGCAATTTCTTCCAGTAACATATCTTACAAAAACCAGGAACGTTTTCCTCTAGACATCTGTAACCTTCCTGAAATTATCCTGGAAGCTCTTCCTAAAATATTCAGCAAGCTTCCCGTTTGAAGCCATTCGAATCACTGGAATTTAAGAGTAAACTTAGGTGAGCATGCAATAATAGTTTGGCTCCTTCCTGCGTTTCTATGAGAGCTCAAACGCAGTATTGCAAGTATAGTTGTCAGAAAATGTTTTCTGAAAAACGGATGGACACTTTATTTATGTATAAATTTAGTAAGCATGTAGTACTGATAACAACCATTCCCAGTAGTTAAGTTCCTTTTCTCATCCGTACTTTTTTACGTTATTGAAAAAAAAAATAATAATACCTTAAAAAATATCGTCAAACTTCCATTTATCAAACTTCATACCGAAATTCGTAATGTATCGAACGTTTACTAAATGTCCACGTTCATTACAAAGAAAATTGTTTCTCAAAAAGAAATTTCAGTTCAGGTTTGTGGTTGGTTGTTGCCGTGTCCATGAAGTGAAACAATTATAAATATTCATTTTGCAGAAAGAACACGTTTTGCGACATTGCCATATTGTCAGTATACAGCTGTTCTTCTGAAGGCAAACTCCGAAATAAGAGACAAGGTTCTCAGAAAAGCAGAACAGATGAGTCGCATAAGTCAACTGAAACTGAGGGATGGACGAACAAACATTCATGTATGAAATTCATAAATTTCGGTAAGTCATTTTCAAATTTCATTTGCGACAAGTTCTTAAAAAATTTCTTTAGATATATTCCATTAGTCTAACTTTTTTTCCGCAGTCTCTAGTTCGGAAAACGAAATGTAAAAGCACTTGAATTATTATACACTGTAAAAACGATTCAGAAACGTTCCTGGAAAATAATAGGCAGCTGATGTTCCCGATTTCAGTCAGTAACATATCTTACAAAAACCAGGAACGTTTTCCGATAATAGTTTTAACCTTTCTGAAATATTAAGAAATCTCCCCTATTAAAGCCAGTCGTGAACCTTCTAGAAAAATTTAGTAGGGTTAGTTTATTTGATTAGAACCTTCTTCATTTACCAAGAAAGCTCCAGAAAGATTAGAGCACCCACGGCCAGGCTAAGCGAAAATTGCAAGCAAGAACTAAGCACATTCCTTCCTCGCAAAACTGTAGCTATCCAATGATTTATTTGGTCCCATCGGAAGCTTAGTCAATTCGGACGAGCAATCCACAACCTAAAGCCGATACACTAGATAAACATGCTACGTCAATATTAAAACTGGTAGCAAAAAAAATTTTCCACACCAGTGCAAGCTCTGCATTCGTACATCTTTTAGGAGTTCAGGAAACTTTTTTGCGAAGATACTCTATTTTTTGGGGAAATAGGTGAAAACCTCTGAAATCACGAAACGTTCCACTGAAATAACCAGTAACGTTTCGGAATTTTTTTACAGTGTATCCAGAACTTTATATCATCGAAAATGTTCCTAATGAGTTTTTTTAGAGGACTTAATAAATGAGAACATTTCCTTGTTGAACTTTTTGCAAAACTGACTGATTAGCAAGACATGCATGCCCATTTTTTACATCATTTTTTGAGAAACTTGATTACTTGAGCAGTGGCATCTAGTTAGTATAATCCACCTGACTGAACTTAATGCGAGTAACGATCAGGGGCGTACACAGGGGGTGGGACGAATGTTGGTCAGGGCCCAAACCTGAAGAGGGTCCAAGATTTTTAAAATAAGAGGTGAAATAAATGTAGGGCATGGGTTAAACATCAAGGAGCGGAGGGGGTGTAAAAGTGATTTGTGACAAGTCCCGTAACTTCTGCGCATGCCCGTAGTATCGAGCAGTAGCTGAAGAGCAATTGGATACCACTGGACTAAACCACAAAAGTTTTATGAATTATCGCAGGCTTAAAGCTGCTGTTTTCACACCTGCCGACTCACGAATTTTTAGTCGGATGAATTTATATTTTCAAGCATGGAGCTCCTCATTGATTATTTATTTATTTCTCAGGACTGAAAAAACTGGTAGCTGTTAGAAATTAAGAGAAGAACGAAATTAAAAATGGGGGGAGGTAAACTTAAAAATTGAACGTTAGCTCATGTCTAACTTTGAAAACACAAGGGAAGATTGCGTAGTGAAATTCATGTGCATGTTGCAAATAGGGTGGTTCGAAAAAACTTTTTTTCTGCTGAAGTCCAGGATACCCCCCTATTTTTTCTAGACTTTCTAATAGTATTATGCTGTAAAAGTTTTAGCTTCTTACTCAAATTTTAAGAGGGTGCACAATGACCCCTCAATTTAACATTAGCCGTAGCATAAAAAATGTCACAAATTAAGAAACATTCAATTTCCCTAGCTGGTTTTTTTTTTTTTTTTTTGTAAATAATTCTTTTATTGCAATGTATATGCATATTACTAAGGTGTAGCATTGTTTTTTTTTTCAGTTCAATGTATTTTTTTAACCCCCTCCCCATATGTATAAAGTTTGGTGAGGGGTTGAGCACCGTCTTTCAGTTGAAATAGGGCGCTAAAATTCTTCCAGTATATTACTATCCACAAGTCAAAAAATATTGAGGGGTGTCCTACTATCTAGGTAAAACTTCTCTTCCTTTTTTTACTTGTATTTTTGAACCACCCTAGTTGCAAAGCGAAAACTGATGCACAATGAGCAGGTGGTGGATTTTCAGCAGAAATAAAACAGTATTGTCCCGATAATGTAGCGAAACAAAAACTGCGCCTGTAAATTACTGTACGTTCGTGACCTGCTAGACAGAATGAAGGAACTGTACCTTCTGCGCTATCCTATTCTGTCATGTACAAGCGGCGCAGCAGTTGAGAGCCTAGTCTTCGAAACAATTTTCTCTACCGTAAAAGAATACTAAATTATATGCAAATTAAACATAATGAACTTCAAACATGAATAAAAAAATAATTGAACACTTCAAGTGTGCATGAACTTTTTTAACCAGTTACAGGAATGAAAAAATGAAACACACTTTGAAATTCTTGAGAAGAATGATTCATCAGTTGTAAATATAAATTCATCAGTTCACTGAATCTGAAATGAGCGCAATCACTGATTTGCAAATTTCACAAAGATTCTTATTTTGTTCTTGACAGCATTCATTCTTTAGTTTACACAATATTTTCATACACAAGGAAAGTAGAAAAACGTAATGTAAAAAGAAAGACATAAACAACCCGAAAAATTAGCCATTATGATAAATTATTAATCATTTACTAAAATGAAATTAAATGCTAATGATGTGTAACGCTAAAAAATTTTATTTTTAGCGTTACACGAGAACACTGTAAAAACGATTCAGAAACGTTCCTGGAAAATAATGGGCAGCTGATGTGCGCAATTTCTTCCAGTAACATATCTTACAAAAACCAGGAACGTTTTCCTCTAGACATCTGTAACCATCCTGAAATTATCCTGGAAGCTCTTCCTAAAATATTCAGCAAGCGTCCCGTTTGAAGCCATTCGAATCACTGGAATTTAAGAGTAAACTTAGGTGAGCATACTATAATAATTTGGCTCCTTCCTGCGTTTCTAGGAGGGCTCAAACGCAGTATTGCAACGCTGATCAAAGCGAAATCAAGTATCAAGAATTTCACTCGCCTGCAAAGCTACGTCGTCCATAGACTGGTTTGCGCCTTTTGGATACCTTATCATGGGAGCAAAAGCTATTTTTTACAACAGATGCATTCGGACATTTTGTAGCAATTCAGGAAATTTTTGACATTGATACTTGATTTTTCCAGGAAGTGGATAAAAACCATTTAAAACCCGAAACGTTATACAGAAATGCTCAGTAACGTTTCGGATTTTTTACAGTGTAGTAGTCACAGAAGTGGACGGAAAACGGATGGACACTTTATTTATGTATTGATTTAGTATGCATGTAGTACTGATAACAACCATTCCCCGTAGTTAATTTCCTTTTCTCATCCGTACTTTTTTACGTTGTTGAAAAAAAAAATAATACCTTAAAAAAATATCACCAAACTTCCATTTATCAAACTCCATACTGAAATTCGTAATGTATCGAACGTTTACTAAATGTCCACGTTCATTACAAAGAAAATTGTTTCTCAAAAAGAAATTTCAGTTCGGGTTTGTGGTTGGTTGTTGTCGTGTCCATGAAGTGAAACAATTATAAATACTCATTTTGAAGATAGAACACATTTTGCTATATTGTCACATTGACACTATGAAGCTGTTCTTCTGAAGGGAAACTCCGGAAAAAGAGACAAGGTTCTCAGAATAGCAGAAGAGATGAACCGCATAAGTCAACTGAGACTGAGGGATGGACGAACAAACATTCATGTTTGAAATTCATAAATTTCGGTAAGTCATTTTCAAATTTCAGTTACGACAAGTTCTTAAAAAACTTCTTTAGATATATTCCATTAGTCTAACTTTTTTTTTTCGCAGTCTCTCGTTCGGAAAACGATATGTAAAAGCACTTGAATTATTATACACTGTAAAAACTATTCAGAAACGTTCCTGGAAAATAATAGGCAGCTGATGTGCCCAATTTCAAACAGTAAATTATCTTACAAAAACCATGAACGTTTCCCGATAATAGTCAGTAACATTTCGGAAATATAAAGAAATCTCCCCTATTAAAGCCAGTCGTGAACCTTCTAGAAAAATTGAATAGGTTTAGTTTATTTGATTAGAACCTTCGTGAGTTACCAAGAAAGTTCCAGAAATATTAGAGCAACCACGGCCAAGCTACACAAAAATTGCAAGCAAGAACCAAGCAAATTCCTTCCTCGCAAAGCTGTAGCTTTCCAGAGACTTATTTGCTCCCATCGGAAACTTAGTCAATCAGGACAGGCCATAAACAATCTAAAGCCGATACACTTAATAAACACGCTCCGTCAATATTTAAACTAGTAGTAAAAAATATTTTTCACACCAATGCAAGGTCTGCATTCGTGCATCTTTTAGGAGTTCAGGAAACTTTTTTGCGAAGATACTCGACTTTTTGGGGAAATAGATGAAACCTCTGAAATCACGAAACGTTCCACGGAAATAACCAGTAACATTTCGGAATTTTTTACAATGTATCCAGAACGTTATTTCATCGGAAATGTTCCTAATGAGGTTTTTAGAGGACTGAATAAATGAGAACATTTCCTTGTTGAACTTTTTGCAAAACTGACTGATCAGCAAGACATGCATGCCCTTTTTTTTCATCATTTATTGAGAAACTTGATTGCTTGAGTGTTGCCTATAGTTAGTATAATCATCCTGAATGAACTTAATGCGAGTAACGATCAGGGGTTTACGCAGGGGGTGGGACGACTGTTGGCCAGCGCCCAAACCTGAAGAGGGTCCAAAAATTGAAAATGAGATGTGAAATAAATGTATGGGTTAAACATCATGGAGGGGAGGGGGTGTAAAATTGATTTGCGACAAGTCCCAAAATTTCTGTGCATGCCCGTGGTAGCGAGATGTGGGTTAAAAACAATTGGACACCACTGGGCTACACTTCAAACTTTTCTGAATTATCGCAAGCGTAAATCTGCTGTGTTCACGCCTGCGTACTCACGATTTCCGGAGAGGATAAATTTTACACGTGCAACATGAAAATCCTAATTGATTATTTATCTATTTTTCAGCATGGAAAAAACTGGGAGCTTGTAGAAATTGAGAGAAGAACGAAATTTAAATGGGGCGAAGGAGGGGAGGTAAACTTAAAAATTGAACATTAGCTCCTGTCTAACTTTAAAACACAGGGACAGATTGTGTAGTAAAATTAATGTACATGTTGCAAATAGGGTGATTCAAAAACATTTTTTTCGGCAGGAGTCGAAGACACACCCTATTTTTTTGTAGACTTACCAATAGTATTCTACTGTAAAAGCTTTAGATTCTGGCTCAAATTTTAAGAGGGTGCTGAATGACCCCTTAATTAGACATTAGCCATCGCATAAAAATATCGCTAATTAAGAAACGTTTAATTTCCCAAGCGGCTCTTTTTTTTTTTTTTTTTTGTAAATAACTATTTTATTGCAATGTACAGGATGTCCTGAAAAAAACTGACTGTTTTAAAAAATTTATATCTATAAAATGGTTAATGATAAAAAATAATTTTTGCAGAAAATTTATGTGGTGGGCAGTAAGTTTCGTCTGCCAAAGTTCCAAAATTTAGTTCAATAATATTCCAATAAATGGCGCCTGCAGATTGTAAGACCGTAAATCAAAAAAAAAAAAAGACAGAAAATTACATCATAGTTTTGCGAAAAATGTTGTTAATATACAAAATTACGCAAAAATATTTTCAAAATGCCTTTCGCCAGCTGCAACTGCATGTCGAAATCGGAGAAAAAATCGGAGAATTCCAATAAATATTTTTTGACTTAGAGGCTTACTATCTGCAGCGTCATCTATTGAAAAAAATTTGAACTAAAATTTTGAATTCTGGGAGACGAAATTTGCGGCCCACCACATGAAATTTCTGCAAAAATAATTTTTTTATCATTAACCATTTTCTTGTTATAAAGTTTTGAAAACAGTCAAATGTTTTTTTCAAATGTTTGTCTTTTTCAACGTCAAATGACAACAGTCAAATGTTTGTCTTTTTCAGGACACCCTGTATATGCATATTACTAGTGTGTAGCATTGTTTTTTCAGTTCAATGTATTTTTTAACCCCCCCCCCACCCATATGTATGAAGTTTGGGGATTAGCTGAGTACCGTCTTTCAGTTGAAATAGGGTGCTAAAATTCTTCCAGTATATTACTATACACAAGTCTAAAAATATTGAGGGGTGTCCTGCTATCTAGGTGAAACTTCTTTCTTTTTTTACTTTCATTTTTGAATCGCCCTAGTTGCAAAGCGAAAACTGATGCACAATGAGCAGGTGGTGGATTTTCAGCAGAAATAAAACAGTGTTATCCCGATAATGTAGCGAAACAAAAAGTGCGCCTGTAAATTACTGTACGTTCGTGGCCTGTAGACAGAATGAAGGAGCTTCACACTGTAAAAACGATTCAGAAACGTTCCTGGAAAATAATAGGCAGCTGACGTGCCCACTTTCAACCAGTAACATATTTTTCAAAAACCATGAACTTTTCCGATAAAAGTCAGTAACCTTTCTGAAATATTGTAAAGTCTCTCCTGTTAAAAACAGTCGTGAACTTCCTTGACTTACCAAGGAAGCTCCCATTGGGATTTTAGTCAATCTGGACGGGCCGGAAGCAATTTATAGCCTATACACTTAATAAACACACTCAGTCAATCTTTAAACTGGTAGCAAAAAAATCTTTCATACCCGTGAGAAGTCTGCATCCGTGCATCTTTTAGCAATACGGGAAATTTTTTTTGCGAAAATACTTGATTTTACGGGGAAATAGGTGAAAATCTCTGGAATCCCGAAAGGTTTCACGGAAATAACCAGTAACCTTTCGGAATTTTTTTAGTGTACCTTCTGCACGTAGTCCTATTCTCCCATGTGCAAGCGGTGCTGCAGTTGAGAGCTTAGTCATCGAAACAATTTTCTCTACCGTAAAAGAATACTAAATTATATGCAAATTGAACATAATGAACTTCAAACATGAATAAAAAATAATTGAACACTTCAAGTGTGCATGAACTTTATTCAACCAGTTACAGGAACGAAAAAATGATACACAGTTTAAAATTCTTGAGAAGAATGATTCATCAGTTGTAAATATAAATTCATCAGTTCACTGAATCTGAAATGAGCGCAATCACTGATTTGCAAATTTCACAAAGATTCTTGTTTTGTTCTTGACAGCATTCATTCTTTAGTGAATACAATATTTTATACACAAGGAAAGTAGAAAAACATAATGTAAAAAAAGACATAAACAACCCGAAAAATTAACCATTATAATAAATTATTAATTATTTACTAAAATGAAATTAAATGCTAATGATGCGTAACGCTAAACATTTTTATTTCTAGCGTTACGCGAGAACACTGTAAAAACGATTCAGAAACGTTCCTGGAAAATAATGGGCAGCTGATGTGCCCAATTTCTTCCAGTAACATATCTTATAAAAACCAGGATCTTTTTCTGCTAAAAATCAGTAACCTGTCTGAAGAAATGCGAAATCTCCCCTGTTAACGTCAGTCATGACTCCAGAACCTTCTAGAAAAATTAAGTAGGATTAGTGTAATTGATTACAAAATTCCTAATTTATCAAAAAGGCTCCAAAAAATTCTGAGCGATAACGGCCAAAGTTATGCGAGAAGGAACCAAGCATACCTCTTGCCAGCAATACAGTCCTTGCAAAGCTGTAGCTATCCATTGACCTTAATCGCTCTCATTGAGAGCTTAGTCAACCTGAACAGGCCGTAAGCTATTATAGGCCGATAGACTTAATAAACACGCTCATTCAATCTTCAAACTGGTTGCTAAAAACATTTTCCACAACAGTGGAAATAGGTGAAAATGTGTGAAATCCCGAGACGTTCCACATAAATAACCAGTAACGTTTCGGAATTTTTTTACAGTTAAACGGCTATTGGCTTTACAAAACTGAAATAACGTGACTTTACTTGAGTGAAATGTGCATTTATTTTTTAAATTTGCTATTCTAAGAAAGGTGCAGCACCATGTTTTGATCATTACTAACAGCTACGCATTATGGGAAAATATTTCTCACGCTTTGGCAAAAATACCATTTATTCGAGACGGCTTTGAAATTTCTGCTACGCATCAGAACAGTTTCTTATTTTCAACAAGTCTTACAAATGTTTCACAATACTTTACTGCTCCAAAAGATAGAATTTATGAAACTATCTGCTGCTGCTGTTCGAAAAAACTAAACGAAACCGAAAACGATTTAAGGAGCGTTCATTTTTCGTTCGTATATACAACTATGGGATTAAAAAAAACTTTTTCTTTTGTACTGAAGACCAAAAAGAATTTAGTTTCACGTCCACGTAGCAATAAAATCAGAAAAGAAAAAAGGTTTAACTAAATTATAAAATCAAAAACTCGATATATCACATAACTCTTAAAAATAAAATTAACAAATGCTCAAGATGATTCATACATACTTAAAGAAGGGATAATTCGTTCAATCCTGCAAAAAAGAAGCACTTTATATGGTTTACGGGACGATATTTGTTTTATTACAAACTGATTTTTTAAAATTGAATTTCAAATACATATATTTCAATTTCTCTCGTTACCCTACTAATTTGAATTTTACTTGAATGTACTAAATCAGCGTTCCATTTAATTTACTATTCTTGAAGATGCTTATTTCTTTTGCACGATGACGATGAAATCTTAAAATACAAGAAGTTCCGTCCAGAATTAACGAGCCTACTTTACCGTGCAGCAATGTCGACTTATAGTAGTATCTGATCAATACTCTCAAAATTAGCTAAAATCGCAAATAATGTCAAACATACAAGTATAACTTTTTAACTTTTAAGCTGATTTTTAGAAATCAAAATATGCGTCGCTCATCTGGAGTAGATGCGAAAAAAATAAACAAACGAACAAATAAAGTAGTAGCACCTTTTAAGCAAAGCAGCTAATATAGTGTTTACTGTTAACAAATTCTGCTTTCAAAAAGAAGAAAAAATAATAATTAAAAAATAACAAGTTCATTAAAATAATTTCATGTATGAAAAAAAATCATTTGTTTTCCTCCGTTGCCAGAAAATAATTTAAAAGATGAACTTTCAAAAATAAATAAAAAGCAATTAAAAGTCAACTTAAAAAAAAATAATTTTTGTCGTCAAATATAGGGGGCAAAATCGTCAGAGATAGATGGACCGACGAACCAGCATTTCCCCTCATCTCAATATTCTACTTTCCAATTTTTAATTTTTCGATACTATTTATTCCATTATTTTGTTTATTTTTTAATGTTATTTTGCTTTTAGCGATGTCTTTAAGATGCACTAAACCCTTTTTATTGCTTTTTTTCTTCTTTCTCTGACTTTTACTGAGAAAGTAGGCTAAAAAAATAAGAATAGCTTTGGGGAAAAGAAAAAAAAAAGAAGAAGAAAAGAAAGAACCGATTTCAAAACTGCGAAGTTAGACATTGCTCTAAAAAAATAAAAATAAAAAAAAGATCTTTGAAAAACATCGTCATAGATTCTACAAAATGTTTTTGAAGTCGACGCAAAAAAGATATTTAAAATCAAGTGTACCCATATTTCCTTTACATTTTGAAGAAAAACCACTCAAAATTAAGAACGAAACATTTATACCGTTATGCAGATATATTGTTATTAATGTAAAAAGTGCGAAAGTTATTGAAGAACCAGTATCCAAAATTTTGTATTTGTACACTCGAATAATAGTTGTGTATGATAAATATTTGAGTTCAAAAGTTACGTTTCCTGGAGAATGACCCAAACATTCATCTCATGTTATTTTGTGACTCTGTATTAACTTATGTTATACTAATGGTACCCGCACGGCTTTGCCCGCAATAGAAAAATTAAAAGGTCTTTTGGTTCGCCTGTATATTTACAAATAATGTATGGTGAATTTTCTCGCCAATTGGCTTGTGCCCATGTTACGGTTCCACGTAATGATAATTTCGTAATTTACTCGTCCATCTTATGAGAATTTTGTTCTTAAAATTGGAATAGAAAAAGAACCACATCGAATTTTCGAAAAATCGCTTCGATGTGCACACCCCCATGCTACAAACTTTGTGCCAAATTTCATGAAAATCGGCCGAACGGTCTTGGCGCAATGCGCGTCACAGAGATCCTGACAGAAAGAGGGACTTTCAGCTTTATGATTAGTAAAGAAAGATGAAAGTACACAGAATACAACACACACACGTTTTGTCATCTCGTAAATTTGTTCTGATTTGTATTTGGAAGTCATTTTCAATAATTTCACGTTACATTGAGTTTTCAGGCAAGCACAATTATTTAAAAATATATTTTCCTAGCGTGATTCCAATGCAACTGTAATTGCAGATAGCCGTATCAGTTTTAGCGTCAGTGTAGTTTGGCAGTGACAGGTAAACATATAGCATTTTCTATAGTCATAATCACATCAACAATGCTACCAGTTCACTTAAAGTTAATTCTTTGTCAAGAGAAGAAGATATCCATCATTTTTAGAGCATTTAAAAAAGAACAAAAGATGCAAATAAAGTTGATTCTCAAAGAAATTAAGCAAACAGAAATGTGTTTGTATTGCCTCTGAACTTTACCACTGCATATGAAAGCGTAGGTCTTTTAGTTTAAATAATTTATCATTATCTGCTTTTCCAGTAAAAATGTTGCTTTCTCAATTTACAAAAAAAATTTTTCTTGTTGTAGTAGTTACATTTCTTTAGGTGATAATTCAAGTTTTTTTCTTTTTCGCTCATCTATATATATAAAAATCTCGTGTCACGATGTTTGTTCGGGGTAAACTCCGAAACTACTCAACCGATTTTTCTCAAATTTCATATCTATGTGTCATTTGGTCCAACTTAAAAGATAGGATAGTTTTTATAATTTTTTACTGCAAATTTCATATTAATTATGCAATAATAGTGTGAATTAATTGTTTAGTTCTAAAAATTCTTAATAGATGGCGGTGTAAGTTAATTAATCGATATAACTCTAACATCGTATGACTTACTGCTAAAAACACCATGATAAAAAAAACTCAGAGATGTTGCTTAGAATTTCCATATAACGTTTCGGGATATTACAGGTTATTATTTACTTCCTGAGAAAATCAACTATATTTTTCAAAACGTTTCCTTGAATTGCTACAAATTGCAGATTTCACACCGTTGTGAAAAGTATTTTTTCTCCACCAGTATCAAGATTAACTAAACGTATTTAATAGCTATATCGGTTTCGGAGTGATTGCGGTTTGTCCGGATATACTCAACACCCAATGAGTGCGGAAAGTTATCTGGATCACGAAGCTTTGCAAGCAGTTGCAGAGGGACTACATTCGAGCTAATTGCGTGAGAGTCTGTCTTCGCGTTGGCAATGCGTGTATTAATGCTTTGAGAGCTTTCTTAGAAAAGCAGGAAGGTTCCAGGCTATTATATTAATCCTGCGTTAGGCTTCTCTGCAGGTGCCAGAATCATAACTGCCTTTTTAACCAAGAAGACTACTGAATTCTTCAAAAATATTTCAGGTTTATTTCAGGAAAGTTAATGAATTTTAGCGGAAAACAATTATTTTCTTTATTTTGTTCCCCAGGAAATTTTTAATATCATTAATTCTTGCAAAGATACATTCGCAACAGAAAATTGCAGTGACAATTGCATCGTCAGGCATTGCTGCTACATTTTTTAGATGGTACACGAACAGCACATTCAGCTTTAAAGTTGCCTGTTAGATATTCATAACAAACAAAACGCAATGTGTGCAATAAAGAAAAAAAAAGACGTGGTATGGCTGTAGTGTTGCAAGAGAGTGAAATTATAATTTGGGATAAGTGTACTATGGCTCATGAGTAAAAGCATTCATTCGAAGCACATCATAGGATTATGCAAGATTTGAATGGCAACGATAAACTTTTAGGCGAAATTGTCTGAATACTGTCTGGGGACTTCCGGCAGACATTACCAGTTATTCCGATGAAATCAACGCATGTTTAAAAAAAACGTTTTTTATAGCGTAATGACGAGATAATGCGATTGGCCATGAACATGCGAGTATAAACGCAAAATAATCCAATCGCATAAGTATTTTCTAAGCAATTGCTGAGTATTGGAAACGGTGAAATTGAACTGTATCAAAATATACAGTACAACAAATAGCCAGACAATTTCTGCACTGTCGTTGAGACGAAAAGTGAACTAATTGAGAGTCTATTTCCAGATAAATTTAATTTTTTAAAAATCATAATTGCCTCTGTAATCGCGCTGGTTTTGTAGCAGTTTTGTTTTCGGTAAACATTCCCGAACAGACACGAATATTTGTGGATCGTCAATTGTCGACTGTCAAATACATATCCTGATGCATGTCGCAAATTGTATTTATTGGTCGCACAAAGTCATTGGGAGTTGACACTTTCTAATGCAGGTTTGACATAAGGAGAAACAGTATTCGTCAACTGTTTAAAACAATTTTGAAGACATACTATCCAACACAATCATTATTTTTTAAGGAGAAACTATATTACTTTCACGTTTGAAGACGTATTTCATAAAGTTTAACAAACACACAAATGTCCAAATCCAGATTTTACACCAGAGATGAATATGAAGCTTTAGTTTTAACTGAAGGTTTTTGCGTTTCAATTTCAAATTTGCCACTTAGTTATTATGATATGCCGTCACTTGATAGTTGGGCCACCGACTTAGTTAACACTGATTTGCAACGTATAACAACAGAGCAATGACTCTGTCTTAGCTACAATTATTGCGAATAATGAGCCATTACTGACGGCTTTAAAAAAAAAGCTCCCCATTGATGCTGAACAAGCCTATACAGTTGTCGATGAAAACAAAGCAGTAAACACTCCAAGTGAATTTTTAAATTCCCTGGATACACCAGGAATGCGTCTACACGATTTCCGGTTGAAAATTGGCTCAACAATTTATTCTTTTTCGCGATTTAAACCCACCTAAATTACGCAACGGTACACGTTTCTACATTAAAAGTCAACAATATTTGTCGGAAGAGTTTAAAGGAGAAATGTTTGTGTTGCCACGTAATCCATTATTAGCGTCATAATTTTCAAACACATTTGAAAGGCTTCAATTTTTGATTCGTTTAGCTTTTGCAAAGACCATAAATAGATTTAAAGAACCAAAAATGTCTTCTTTCGGTTTGTACTTGAAACATAAATATTTCTCTTATGGGCAACGAAATATTGCCTACTCACACGTGGAAAGTTATCATACTTTTCGTATTAGCAAAAGACTGGTTGATTAAGAACATTGTGCACAACTTAGTGCTTAGACAGTTTTCAGTTTTCAAATAATAGAAACAATAGTTCGAAGTCAATGTTATCTACTTCATTGAAAAAATTTAATTTTTATACGTTTTTAATTTAGTTAGTGTATTTTGTAAAGAAGTTATTGATTATAAACAATAGAGAAAGCTAATGTGAATAAAATGTAGTGTAGAATCTAAAAGTGTATGGTGGTTTACGCTTAGTTTCTACATTCGATTATTTTACAATCAGTTTCGATATTTACTATCACTTTCAAGTTCTTTTTTTTTTTTTTTTTTTTTTGCGGAAGTTATACTTACAAAATTTACTAAGCGTAAGTATAGTGCTTTTTCCATAGAAAATTTAGTTAGTACTTATTGAATTCAATAAGTACTTTCTTCAGCCTGCACGGTTAAAAAAAAAAAAACAAAAAAACAAATCCGAAACGTTACTGAGTAAAAATTTTCGATAATTGCTTGCAGTTCTGGCTAAGCTTTGGCTATGTTTGCATTACTGCTTATAGAAGTTCCTTAATAAATCAGAAAGGTGCTAAGCTTTTTTTTTTGTATCCCTTCCTAAGTTTACACTAAAGTTCCAGAAACACGACTAACTTCAAACGGGAAGATCTTCGAATTTTTCAAGAGGCTTCCGAGATGATTTCAGAAAGGTTATTAACTTTTATCGGAAAACTTTTCGGGTTTTGGATTGACATGATACTGGCAGAAATTGGCCACATCAGCTGCCCATAATTTTCCAGGAACATTTAGGAATCGTTTTTACTTTGAATAACGCCCATTATCAATCTCATATGTTTTAAAATCGGCTATACTATTTTAAGCTCTATTAAAAATATTTATTTGATTCTATCAAAATAATGAGTTCAAGTTTATTTTAATCCAACTTCTTTGCCACAGCAACGCGTGGCTGGGTCAGCTAGTACAAAACTACGTTTTGTGTAGCATTAAAAAAAAAAAAAATACTCGAACACTGAACTCCTAGCAGTTTTAATAATGTTAATTAGTTTATAGAAGTAAAAAGTTAACTGAATTTATGAGGATACCGCTTAATGTGATATACTCAAAACTCTAATCAATATTTATTCGTTAACCTTTTAGAAGATATTTCAATTTTATTCAGTTGGAATTTATTTTGTGAATTACGTGCCCTAAAAATAAGTGAAAAAATTAAGTTTTTGGTTGAGGAGCTCAATATTTGTATCGCATTCTCACTTAAAAGAAGTGTTACATCGATTTTAAAAGAATGTGGTTAAACACCTCTTAATTTTTTATTTCACACTTGATTGCTTCTATACAGTTGAACATAATTAAACCTTATCATTTATTAAAAAATTTGGACGTACATAAGTATTGTTAACTTTTGTCATTAACAATGCACTGCATTTCAAATCCATATTGTATTTACTATTCTATGTTTTTAAAATAAACCTCTTCTCAATTCTTAATAAATTTGCACCGTAATTAGTTCATAAATTAAACATATTCATTAAACCTATACTGCAAGCTCTTTTTAAAAAACGCTTTTTTTTCAATATGTTCATTTACTCTTACACGATTAGATTACAAAGATGTGTTTGTAAAACTTTTTCTTCCTTCATATGAACAATATAAAGAAACATTAACTCCTTCAGTTGGAATTATGAAATATTGGACCAAAAATGTTGATATTTGGTACACAGTGTACTATGGTAAAGGGTATCTTATCGACAAAATTTTGAGTTTGTAGGAGGAAAATTATAAGAGTTATGGCACGGCCAATATTCCGGACTTATATTTTTGAAATCGATATTTCATATACAAAAACGATAAAATACCGAACAAACTTCATTATAAATGTTCTATAAACAATTACAAAACATAATATAAGCGTTTGAAACGATTCATTAAAGATTATATATATTTTTTTAAAAAATCAGGAAAAAAATCTCGCTTTTCAGATGAAAATCCATGCTTGGAAAAATGAGCCACTCTCTATCTCTCAATCCTAATATGCCAGTGTTGTCAATCCCAAAACGAAAAATTATTTCACAGATTATAATAAGTAGAATGTAAAGAGTCAACTACAAAAAAAATCAACTAATTAAATCAATTATTTAATGATTAGCAGCTGTTTAAAGTGTATGTCTGGTATACCGGACACCAGGTCTGAAGGGGTTAAATTTTCTTTTGTGCCTCAGGAGAAGTGAAATAATCTGAACCTACAAAATAGTAAAAGTTTTGCATAAATGTGTGTGTTAACATATAATGCAGTCTTGTGAGGTGCTGTAGAGAAGTAGATATAAATAAAGCGGCCATTTTTTCTTGTCCCAGCATGTAACCGAAGTCACAGCATTGTGCTTGAAGGTGGTTGTTCATCCACAGCTTTCGACACTGAAAAGGAAGAAATGAGATTATAGCATAAATGAAAACGGTAAAATAATAAGATTTTTATTGCACATGTTGATTCAATTGGATTATCAATTCAACACACATCAATTTATTACACATATGTGCCGCTATGTGACTTGGGCCCATTGGTTTTTGGCGCGAATTCCTCCAAGGGGGTGGATTAATGAGACGTTTCTTGAGTTTTGCATGACTGCTATTCCCCAGGAAGTAGCTAGCGGAATCAAACAAAATTTGGTCCATATGTTGCCCCTAACAGGTACAGGCCCTGATTTAATTTTGGTGTTAATAGCTCAAACGGGGGTTGAGCTACAGAACGTTTTTTCTCGTCAATTGTGACTGCTGTATCTCAAGAAATAATGAACGTAATTAAAAAAAAGAAAAAATTATCGACAAGTAGCCCTTAGAAGGTATAAGAAATGATTATATTTTGGTGTCAACAGCTGAAAAAGGGGTGGTGCAGTCGAACGTTCTTTTTTTCCCATTGTGAGTGCCATATCTCAAGAAGTAATGCTACGTTCTGGATGAAATTTGGAATAAATA
This sequence comes from Uloborus diversus, assembly GCF_026930045.1. Taxonomy (NCBI): domain Eukaryota; kingdom Metazoa; phylum Arthropoda; class Arachnida; order Araneae; family Uloboridae; genus Uloborus; species Uloborus diversus. The sequence goes on from NC_072738.1 coordinate 159,888,257, forward strand.
TGAATCCATATGTAAACAGGCGTTGGTTTAATTTTGGTGCCGATCTTTCCATGAGGGGCCGATTTTTTTTTTTTTTTATTTATGTGAATAAAAATAGCTTTATAATTGCAACAATAAGAAAGGTAAATCGTAATAGACTGTCCTCTAAGTTTAGCTCGTGCTTTTAATTGCATGGAAATGATCGGAAATATTATCTCAATGATTTAAAATTTTTAACTGTTGCCATCTTGTGTTTGTCAACAAATAAATGTTTGTAATTATTTTAATCAAGGCTTTTAAAATAATTTTCAATTTTCATTCTTTGCTTTGCTTTTGAGATAAATCAGGAATTGGGATGGTCATCAATTTTGGCATGTGTAATTTTGTTTTCGTTGGGAGTACTGCTTCCTCGTTAAGCATGGGGAGGAATCAGAATTATAAGAAAGATATAGAAGAAAGTTTCGTGATGGCCACAACATACTAGTTTTCGTTTCTTCTTTCCCCCGAAATGAGACTTACCAGTAAGAGGGTTAAGTGACCGGATCGAATTTAGCCTTGTCACAATAAAACCTTTCCCTGCATGTTAATTATTACCGAAACACATTATCATATTATCATGCCGAGGCGCGAGTTTCAACTGTTGAATCTCGCGGGTTACTCGATCATCGGTTATTATTTATGTGAGGATAAAGCTGAAAGTCTGTGTCTCTGGATGTCTGTGTCCCTGAATGTATGGATGTCAAGATGTATTCATGTCTTTTACACGCATAGCGCCTAGACCGTTCAACCGATTTTCATGAAATTTGGCACACAGTTAGCACGTAGCATAGGGGTGTGCACTTCGAAGCGATTTTTCGAAAATTCAATTTTTTACTTTTTCTATTCCAATTTTAAGAAAATTTTCCTGAGAAAAATTATCATAAGATGGACGAGTTACCGTAACGTGGGCGAGCAAATGAACAGAGCAAATTGGCGAGAAATTCATCATCCATTATTTGTAAATATACAGGCGAACGAAATGACCTTTTAATTTTCTACTACGGGCAAAGCCGTGCCGGTACCGCTAGTAAAAATAATGAAATTGAAACGTTCCTGGAAAATGGACAGATAATGTGCCTAATTTTTGACAGGTTCACATTCGATAAAAGCCATGAAATTCTAACTCTAAAATTTAGTAATTCTCCTGAAATTAACCTGGAATCTTTCTAAAAAAATCAGAGACCTTCCCAATCGTAAAGTCTCTCTCTCTCTCTCTCTCTCAGTCCGGTTTCTAAAATCCGCAAGAATCCTTTGGGAAATTATAACTAGCGGTCCCCGCACGGCTTTGCCCGTGGTATAAAATTAAAAGGTCATTTGGTTCGCCTGTATATTTAAAAGTAATGGATGATGAATATCTCGCCAATTTGCCATGTTCATTTGCTCGCCCATGTTACGGTTCCACGTTATGATAATTTGGTAATTTACTCGTCCACGTTATGAGAATTTGCGCGGTAAAATGCTCTTAAAATTGGAAAAAAAAAGAACAAAAGCTAATTTTCAAAAATCAAGGCTTCAAAAATCAGCTTCGAGGTGCTCATCCCTATGCTGCGCGTTGTGTGTTTAGCGTTAAGGGAAGTTCCGCTGCTTAAGTTTAGCCTTGCTCTGAATTGAATAATAACGCAGACGATTTTTATCTGCAGACGAGTTTTATTTTGGCATGCGTTTTTCATTCTGTTTTGGTTTTTAAGTCACAATAAATGGTGGAACAAGGATGATGTGTGGTCAGTTGTCTTATTTTTTTCATTATATCGCATAAATTTCATCACATCGCATAAATATGAACAACCCCGCATCTACCAGCACCTTTCCGAATCGAAATGAACTAGAATCGAAAACTGAAGAATTAGAGGTAAGAATTTATACATTTCTTGGTTCTCCTCTGATATGCCCCCCTCTTGGCGAGATTTTAATTTTTCGCTCGATACGAAAATCGCCAATAAGGCGATAACTTGGCAACCCTGGTTTTGCAACTTGAACGCTGGAAAGTAGTTTCTCGAAGTCTGTCTTTTTGCACGTGTCTGTGTGGTAGGAGGTAGGTGCTCATATGTTCCGCTTTTAGAGTATTCTTTTTCTTGTTGTTTTTTAATGTTAATTTAGTTGAATTTTCTATTTTAATTATGAGTTCGGTTTGTGATGTTGTCCAAAAGTATCAATTGAAATTTTTGAATGAATCTTCTTTTTCTTTTTCGTCAGGTCGTCCAACGTTTGGACGTACCGGAGTCCTAAATAGATTTTTTATATTTAAACTAATTGAAAATAAAGAGGTTTTTTTAGAATTTTTAAGGGAAATTGGTTTACTTAAGAATGAAATGTTATGTTCTAGATGTAATTCTGTTATGAAAATTAAAAAAAAAAAAAAATTCAGATGGGTTAATTTTTTTTTGTAGAAAGGTTATTGGGGGTGTTGTTTGTGGAAAAGAAGCAACGATCAGGAGTGGGTCATGGTTTAGTTCTAGCAAGTTGACAATAGAGGAGATTTTTTTGATAACATATGAGATTTTAATTGGGACCAAAACTGCTGATATTGAAAGTCAATATTTTTTTTCATCACAAACTTGAGCCGATTGGCGAAATTATATTAATGAAGAAATATTAAATTACATTGAATTAAAATCCGAACAAATAGGGGGGGTTGGGAAAGTTATTGAAGTTGATGAATCTAAATTTGGGAAAAGAAAATATAATCGGGGACATGCAGTTGAGGGACAATGGGTTTTTGGGGGGGTTGAACGGGGTTCGGGGAAAACTTTTTTGGTTGCTGTTGGGGATAGGGGTAGGGAAACTCTATTTTTGGCAATTAAGCAGTGGATACTACCAGGCACGACGGTGCACTCCGATTGTTGGAGGGCATATGATACATTGGGGGAGGAGGGGTATGAGCATTTAACAGTCAACCATAAACTTAATTTTGTAGATCCAGAAACTAAATGTCACACTAACACAATTGAATCCACATGGAGACACGTTAAAAGTACTCTACCATCATATAATAGATTAGGGGATTTTAAATTTTATTTAGCTTATTATTTATACAAAAAAAATTGTGAATACAAAAATGAGGATATGTTTGTAAAGTTTTTGGAAATAATTCGCGAAATTAATTGGGTGGAGTACAAAATACAAGTAAAATAAGGTTGTTTTTTTTTGGAATTTTTTTTGTCAAAACAAACATAATTTAAATATTTTTGTAAAGTAATGATAATAAAAAATGGGATAATTTCCCTAAGAGCGGAACATATGTGCACTGCCTCACGTGAGGAAGTAAAAGAAAAGTAAAAAAGGTAAGTGAACATATTTTGAATTATTGTGTTTTTAGTGTGTTTCTGGTAGTTTGTATTTTGGTCTGGTTGGCATTTTTGTAGCACAAAAATGGTGTTAATTTCACATAAAATCTGTGACTTTATTGTATACTGAACGGAGGAGATCTGTGACTTATATCCGACTGTGATGTATATTAAAAGTCGGAGGGATAACCCGAGGTCTCATAGTACTTTCGTAATGAGACCGAGGCAGGGCCGGCGAGCCGAGGTCTCATTACGAAAGTACTATGAGACCGAGGGCTCGTATCCCGGAGAAACAACGGAAAAAAATTAATGCATTAATTTCATTAAATAATTAATGACATAATTTGAATTTTTCCTGTTGGCGCTAAAAAAGCATCGCTAAGAACGATGTATGACATATGACGTCATACATAGTTTTCTTGGCGACGCTTTTTTGGCGCCAACAGGAAAAAGTCGCCAAGAGGGGGGTATATCAGATTTGTTCCCATTTCTTTCAACGCATGAAGAAAATAATTCTACCAATGAAATTAAAAACAATGCATTAGTTAGATTACCGGAACTTTCGATTTCAAAGTTCGCAGGTAAAATTGAAGAATGGAACAAATTTAAAATGCAATTCAATAGTATAATTACTAGTAACAACCAATTATCAGATGTACACAAACTTCAATATTTACAATCTTGCTTAGTCGGTGAAACAAAACATTTAATGTCAGCAGAAGACACTTACGACTATTATTTAAAGCTTTAGAAGAAAAATATGAACAACCCCGCATCTACCAGCACCTTTCCGCATAAAATTACAGTCCGCTATCGCAGCTATCGTACACTGCGAACTAATTTTGTGCCAAATTTCATGAAAATCGACCGAACGGTTTAGGCGCTATGCGTGAAACAGACATAAAGACTTTCAGCTCTATTATTAGTAAAGAAATGACGGCTTCTCTCTCTCTCTCTCTCTCTCTACGTTTTATATATTCTCAATTGGCATGTCACAATAGGAAATCTCATTACAAAAAGCAGAGCTGGGTTTCTTATTGTCTTTAGGCAACGGGTTAAATATCTATATATATAATTCTCTTACGTGCCGGCAAATGAAGGGGTGAATTTCTAAACCTCTGTTGGCAACACTTCGCCGATAAATCATGTAAACAAACTTCTACGTTGTTTTGAAATCTTGAATCACAGAATACTCAACGAACTTTTTTTTTTTTTTTTTGAGATGAGTTTGAGTCGGGCTGTGGCCCATTTCAACCTTAATCAGCAAAGAAAAGCTCAAAGAAGGCAGGAAACCGTTCTTGAATCCAATTTAAGACGAGCCATTTCCAGAGTTGTATTCTCTGATTCGCTGCCGATAATTTTTAGCGGCTGGGGAATTTTCAGTCAGCAGTTCCTTCAACAGATCAGGTGCGTCACACAATGCCGGTAACCGCACCTTTCCGTCATGGCAACATTTAGTATATTTATTTGCAGTATTACGCTCTTTCTGCCAATAAAGAGCACCACAAAATTCGCATTCTTCACACATTGCTCCACAATCATGTTCATCGGCAATGTTGTTTTGAACGCGTAGGCGCTTTGAGCGTCGTCTATTCTCTGCTTCAGTACGACAGTTCAGTTCAAAATGAATAACCGAGAAAGAATTTACTTTATTCCTTTTATTCTCAGCTGAAAGGTTTCGCCAAATTTGTTTAGGGTTATAGTAGTTTTAGTATTGTGCAAGCAAAGTAGCCTTGGCGAGTTTTCGCGTTTTTAGTTAAACCATTTTTTGTTCGTGACGTGGCAAGGATTCAGAATAACAACAAGAAGGACAAACGTTTGAGAAAATATGTTTGGTGCTCTCTGAGCCTGTTTTTAGTCATGGCCAGCTCTATGTGGCATTATCAAGAACAAGATCTTTTGAAGCAGTGTCAGTTGTGGCTCCCAAACGGGACATTTTTAATTGTGTATATGAGGAAGTTTTCTCAGATTAGAATATATAAGAGTGTAAATATGTAAATATATAAGAGTGTAAATAATGTAAATACATCCCTCGGGGGAGCCTGTAACCCCTAGAGGGCGCGTCCCCAGGTGGCGGATAGGGGAATGCCTTCATTGGTTTTCCAATGGGTGGTAGAAGGGAAATAAAATACCTTCCGCGGACCAACAGGTAGAAGTGCAATCTCTCCAAAGCAATGACAGACACTTTTGTATCTATAATGGTAAAGTTGTGCACATTGCCAAGGCAGTCATCTTACATACAGCAAAGTTAAACTGTCGAAAATCTGGCCAAAGCAGACAAATTAACATTATGAACGTAATTTTCATATTGGTTAAATGGATGGTGACCTAAATGCAATTACCAACTTTAATTTTTACGGAAAATTTTAGCTAGGCTAATGTATTGGCATACAGCGAGCGAGCGAAGCGAGCATGGATCGCTAAGCGATCCACAGGGAACTGCGTAAGCAGTTCCGGGGGTTGGCGAGCGATAGCGAGCAGGGGGCGATAGCCCCCTAGTTTATTTCAATTCTCGCTCAACAATAGGTTAAAATAAATATTAATCATTTGGGTAGATATAACCATCCAATGTTTTAATTAATTAATTAATTAACAAAAACGTTTCCGATTCGATCCATCTCGCTTCGAAACCATGCTTACCACAACTTAATTACACACAAAAAATTTGATCAAAATCGGTTCAGCCGTTTAAAAGCCTTATGGTGACAAACGTCCGCACAGAAGATTTTTATATATTAAGATGTAACAGCTTGGCATCTTCCTGATTCATCTGGAAAGCTCTTAAAGCAAATATGGCCGAAGCTACAAATATCCTAACTATTGCATTTCGACTCCGTCTGGGCTTTTGTCGATCTGGAGAGACCGTAACTAAGCTGAAGGAGAAACACCTCATAAAGAGTTGTATATCGAAAAATATAACTTTTAATATGTTTTTACACTGGTCGCAAAAGATGTTTTCCACCGCAGTTTAAAATCGGTACTCGTTGAACTTGTTGCGATGATTGCGAATTTTGTTTTCGAAATAAAAAAAAAAACTTGTTTTTCAAAGGAAACTGGTGTAAATCCTTGAAATCTCAAAACGTCACCGGGAAGTAGTCTGTGACTTTTTTTTTAAATTTTATTCATTCATTTATTTTTTTCTTAATAGTGTGTACTTACACCTTTACGTACGGAAAACTGAAATAACATGGACAATTTAAAAAGTTTTTTAGGGGTGATGAAAAATAAAAAAAATTACGTTGTAACTTGAGGGAGATATTTTTTCTTTTGTTGAATAATCTACTTCTTTTACTTTCTATAAGGAAGTAAAAATACATGCGTGGGAAAAAACATTCCGTATGATCCCAAACAGTGTAATTTCACAACTGAAAGGCCGGTTTACAAATCCATGTATCAAAACAACTGTAAAATTTATGATCTGTTCCGGCAGTGTATTGATGAAAAAAACATATTTTCATGCTTTTCAAAGTGTTTTTTCTTTTTTTTGAGCAGTCACATTGCTTATTGTTCTCATTTGACTGTTTTGAATTCCTATGATTTTATTTCCCCCCCCCCCCCCGCCTCCCTCAGCAGCACCACCGTCGACCGGCTCCTCACGATGCTGCTCTTCTAGTGGAAACCGTCTCCAGGTTGCGTCCATTTCCTACACACACACGCATACACACACACACCTACACCTACACACACACACACACCTACATACATACATACACACACCTACACACACATACATACATATACACACATACACATACATACACACACACCTACACACACATACACACACCTACACACACATACATACACACACCTACACACACATACATACATACATCTACGCACACACACTCCTACATACACACACCTACACACACATACATACACACATACATACACACAGCTACATACACACATCAACACACACACGAATACCTACACCTATACACACATACACACACTCGTACATACACACACTCGTACATACACACACCCACACACTCACACACAAATACACATACACACACAAATACAAACACTCATGCCTGCACACAGACACAAACACACACGCCTACATACACACACACACTCGTGATTGCGAAAAACATAATTTGAATTCCAGATGTCAAAATTCAAGTTAATTTTTCTTTTTTTAATAGGAATAAGCAAATAGGAAGAAAAAATTGGTTTCACAAACATAACAGTTCATTTCATCGTGTAAGGATAAACCACATAGCGATGACAGACATCTATCATCGTTGACATTTTAACATTTCCTTGCGTACTCACAGCTTATATTGACGAAAGTGATTCCCCAAAGAACGCTCCAGATCCAGCCCACAATGATCGGTGCCATGAGCAGCTGAAGCAGCGCAGCTAATAAGTTGTACAGCAAGGATTTCCTCTTGTCGCCGTATTCAGTTGTGCAGCCGCAAAAAACAGCAAAAGAGCTAATCAGTGTGCCTAAAACAAGAAGAAATCACTGTTAAATAGTAAGCAGCAAACGCAATGAAAATAATTTGGCAAATTTTAGGGATTTTACAAAGAAATCACAACACTAAAAAAAATTCCGAAATGTTACTGGTTATTTCCGTGGAACGTTTCGTGATTTCAGAGGTTTTCACCTATTTCCCCAAATAATCAAGTATCCTCGCAAAAAAGTTTCCTGAACTCCTAAAAGATGCACGAATGCAGACCTTGCACTGGTGTGAAAATATTTTCTGCTACCAGTTTAAATATTGAAGGAGCGTGTTTATTAGGTGTATCGGCTTTAGATTGTTAATGGCTCTTCCGGATTGACTGAGCTTCCAATGGGAGCAATTAAGGCACTGGATTGCTACAGCTTTGCAAGGCAAGAATTGCAGGCAAGGAATATGCTTGGTTCTTGCTTGCAATTTTCGCGTAACTTGGCCGTGGTTGCTCTAATATTTCTAGAGCTTTCGTGGTAAATCAGGAAGGTTCTAATCAAATACATTGAACCTATTTATTTTTTCTAGAAGCTTCACGACTGGCGATAACAGGGGAGATTTCTTAATACTTCAAAAAGGTTACTGACTTTTATGGGAAAACGTTCCTGGTTTTTGTAAGATATGTTACTGGTTGAATTTGGGCACATCAGCTGCCTATTATTTTCCAGGAACGTTTCTGAATTGTTTTTACGGTGAAGAAATGAGAGTTAGGAAGGGTTGCCAACTGCTAAAATTTTGCGGAGTTGCTCCGCAAAAATAGCAAATTGCTATTGCTATTTATTTATTTTACTCCGCATTTCTAGTTTGGTCTTAATTCTGACCAGGCTTACCAAACATTCTAATAAAATTAAATTTATGTTTATTACACTGTAAAATCGATTCTGAATCGTTCCTGGAAAATAATAGGCAGCTGATGTGCCCAATCTATGCCAGTAACATGTCTCGAAAAATCCAGGAACGTTTTCCGTTAAAACTCAGTAACTTTCCTGAAAAATACTGAAATCTTCCCGTTTAAAGAAAGTCGTGCCATTGGTACTTCAGAGTAATCTTAGGTAGGGATAATATAAAAGCTTGGAACCTTCCTGATTTATAAAGACAGTTCCAAAAAGAGTGCAGCAAACATGGCCAAAGCTAAGCCAGAATTGCATATACACAGTAAAAAAGATTCAGAAACGTTCCTGGATAATAATGGGCAGCTGATGTGCCCAATTTCTATCAGTAACATATCTTGCAAAAACCAGGAACGTTTTCCGCTAATATTCAGTAACCTTCCTGAAATTATCTCGGAAAACCTCCTTAAAATGTCAGAAATCTTCACGTTAAGCCAGTTGTGTCTCTAGAACTGTGGAGTTAACTTTAGAAGGTATAACATAATTGCTTGGCCCTTTCCTCTTCCTGATTTCTTAAGAAAGTTCCACAAGCAGTATTGCTAACATGGCCAAGGCTAAACCAGATTTGCAAGCAGTTATCGAGAATTTTTCACGCCTGCAACTCTTGCGGAGCAGCGCAGTCCATACTTATTCTCTCCCTTTGGGAGCTGTATCAACATCAAGCCGATTCCCTTTATAAATACGCAAAGTTAAGCTTTAAACTGGGAGCTAAAAATATTTTTTACACCATTGAGGAGTGTGCATTCGAGCAACTTGTAGCAATTCAGGAAACTTTTTGACAATGATACTTGATATTTCCAGGAAATGGATAAAAACCATTGAAATCCCGACACGTTACACGGAAATACTCAGCAACGTTTCGGAACTGTTTTTACAGTGTATGTATCAAACACCACACTTGATTGCAATTCTTGCTAACCTACGTAGTCCATACTTAATCACTCCCTTTGAGAGGTCAGTCAGCATGGCCGAGCCATATTCGAACTAGAGCCGGTACACCTTATAAATACTCACAGTGATTCTTTAAACTGGGAGCTAAAAATATTTTTTGCAACAGAGAGAAGTCTGCATTCGGACAACTTGTAGCAATTCAAGAAACTTTTCGACAATGATACTTGATATTTCCAGGAAGTGGGTAAAAACCATTGAAATCCCGAAACGTTACACGGAAATAGTAACGTGTCGGAATTTTTTTACAGTGTATATTTTGCTAGTTAATTATAACAAGCATGTAAATATGGGAAATTAAGGATAATTTCTCAAAGCATGACATAGTGTTTAAAGCTGTTTTATTAATTTATAAATAATTAATTTTGTGCTAGTGTTTACACTGTAAAAAAATTCCGAAACGTTGCTGAGTATTTCCGTGTCACGTTTCGCGATTTCAATGGTTTTTATCCACTTCCTGGAAATATCAAGTATCATTGTCAGAAAGTTTTCCGAATTGCTACTAGTTGTTCGAATGCAGACTTCTCTCTGTTGTAAAATGTATGTTTAACTACCGGTTTACAGATTTTCTGAGAGTATTTATAAGGCGTATCGGCTTCAGTTTCGTTGCGGCACGCCCATGCCGATTATGGACTACGTAGCTTTGCAAGAATTGCAGTCGAGTGAAACACTTGCAGTTCTGTCTTAGCTTTGGCCATGATTGGAACCGTTTTGCTAACTGAGGAAGGTGCCCGGCTCTTATGTTACCCCTACCAAATTTTACACTGAAATTCCAAAGACGCGACTGGCTTTAAACGGAACGATTTCTGGATTTTTCAGGAAGGTTACTGAATTTTAACGGAAAAGGTTCTTGGTTTTTGCGAGATATGTTACTGGCAGAAATTGGGCACATCAGCTGCCTATTATTTTCCAGGAACGTTTCTGAATCGTTTTTACAGTGTAGAATGATTATCAAAACTTAAAAACAATTTTAGAGTAGAGGTTTAATTATTTTATATTGATTTTCATACAACATACTGAGTTGCTTCGATCAATTTCAAAATGTTCCTCAAAATCACCACAGATGCTCCTCAAATATTTTCTCCAAGGTTGGCAACAGCGGAGTTAAGTATAAATACTAACCAGTCTGTACTAGTTACTTAAGTTTTTGATGAGAGAGTTGCTTATTATCCTCACGTGACCTTAATTGACGTTGGTCTGATTTTTCAGATTACCATGACAACGACAATACGTCCAGCTCGTGGTTTTTAATATCGTTTTATGAGAGATTAATTTTCGTCGCCTTAGTTACAAATCGTCTGCGTTTATTCAAGGCCTATCTAAAGCAAATTTTACTTTTCAAAACTTGGATTTTTGTGCAAAATCATGTTTTGTCTCGATAAAACGCATAGATGAACTAAACGGCAAAAATTCATTTAAATACAAAATTTCCAGATTACTGATTCCCACTCTTGAATATTTATAAGAAATAAAAATACCATAACGGTATACGCTCTAAATATAATCTTTCTGTTAAGTGTAAGGGTGTCAGTTGGTCATAAACAACCAAGACATCTTTATTACCGCATCTTTTCTATACAACACAAATTATCGACTTTATTGTTTGTATTTTTCAGCTTGACAGCTACTTAAAACTTACCTAACATTAAAAAAAATAGAGAGAGAGAGAGAGAAAATCAATTTTTTGAAGACTATAACAAGTTTTAGTCCTCCTGCTAGACACCTTATTTTTTTTATTTGGATAAATATTTTTGTGGTGCATTTTGGACTACGTAGGCAACTTTTTTTTTTCTTATCCACATGAAGTTTCGAACTTCCAAAAAAAAAAATATATCGATTCAGCCTAGTACACAATATTGGTTGACACTTTCAGGTGCTTGTCGCACAGGCTGCCGTTGTTCAAATTATATGTTATATTAAACTTTTTTTTTTAACAATGGGGCCTTTATTTTAAAAGTATTTTTTTCTGAAAGAACATGTTTAAAAACATAGAATCTAACCATTTTTTAAATAGTTTGTTAAAGTTTAATATTTTTAAAAAAAATACTTAAATCGTTGCGCTTTCATTGTTTACGTTTCTGGCCGACGACATCACATATGATGAAATGCCATTCTGTGTTACCATTCACCGAGCAAAATATTTGATTCGCATCTTTACTCACGTGTATTGGCAACGATAGGGTTGATAGCAAGCGTAGAGAGCGATTGTAGTTCGCTTCTTGATTATCATAACGTGGAAAAGCGGTACAAAACGCACCAAAGAGCATCATTTGTGACGTCATCAGGCCCACGCCTTGTATGCAAAATCGGGCATTTTCAAAAATCAATTAAAAAATAACTGTTCGGAAAATGAAAGAATTTTCTGGGTCCATGTTATTCTTTTCTTTTTTTTTGCTTATTCTATCTATTTCAATGACAAAAAGTACTACTTTTGACTGAAGGAAACAATCCCACTGAGGCAGTGAGGTACAAAGGGATGTAAGTGGACATTTTCAAGTTTCGAGTAAAACGCGTTTAAAGTTAACATCCTTGAATAAAACGCGTTTAAAGATAACATCCTTGAGTAAAACGCGTTTAAAGATAACATCCTTGAGTAAAACGCGTTTAAAGATAACATCCTTGAGTAAAAACGCGTTTAAAGATAACATCCTTGAGTAAAACGCGTTTAAAGATAACATCCTTGAGTAAAACGCGTTTAAAGACAACATCCTAGGTAGGCTTCCATTGATTTTTTTTTTTTTTTTTTGCTAAATCATGCTGTAGAGCAGCACCTACCAGGGCTACTAGTACCATCTCTTGCCCCAAGACGGAGGAGAGGTTCACCTACCATTTGTACTGGTTATCTCCAAATTTTTAATTTTGCCACTGACATCCCTTTGCTTCTCACTGCCTCAATTGTTTTGATTTAAAAGAAGAAATACAAGAGGGTGTGCGACTTGAAAAACCGACTTTTTTCAAGTTTCGAGTAAAACGCGTTTAAAGATAACATCCTTGAGTAAAACGCGTTTAAAGACAACATCCTAGGTAGGCTTCCATTGATTTTTTTTTTTTGCTAAATCATTTTGTAGAGCAGCACCTACCAGGGCTACTAGTACCATCTCTTGCCCCAAGACGGAGGAGAGGTTCACCTACCATTTGTACTGGTTATCTCCAAATTTTTAATTTTGCCACTGACATCCCTTTGCTTTTCACTGCCTCAATTGCTTTGACTTAAAAGAAGAAATACAAGAGGGTGTGCGACTTGAAAAACCGACTTTCGTCATTTGGGAGGGGGGAAGACACCTAGTGTACATGGGTAATATTAAACTCGAAAGGTTTTAATACTGTAAAAACGCTGTAAGAAACGTTCCTAGAAAATAATGGGCAGCTGATGTGCCCAATTTCTTCCAGTGCTATATCTTACAAAAACCAGGAACGTTTTCCGCTAGACTTCAGAAACCTTCCTGAAATTATTCTGGAAGCTCTTCCTGAAATATTCGGGAAGCTTCCCGTTTAATGCCATTCGTATCACTGGAAGATTCGAGTAAACTTTAAGTTTGGCACATTTCTGCGTTTCAAGGAGAGCTCCAAAAGCAGTATTGCAAACATGGCCAAAGCGAAGTCAGAATTGCAAGTACCAAGAATTTTACTCGCCTGCAATTCTTCGCAAAGCTACGTTGTCCACAGACTGGTTTGAACCCTTTGGATGCCTTATCAGTCTGGACGGACCGCAACGGATCTAGAGCGGGTACAATTTAGAAACGCGATCAGTTAATCTTTAAACTGGGAGCTAAAGCTATTTTTTACACCATTGAGGAGTGTGCATTCGAGCAACTTGTAGCAATTCAGGAAACTTTTTGACAATGATGTTTGATTTTTTCAGGAAGTGGATAAAAACCACTTAAAACCCGAAACGTTACACGGAAATACTCAGTAACGTTTCGAAATTTTTTTACAATGAACTTAAAACACACAAATGAAACCTTTTTTTTTTTTCGTATGCGGCTGCCTTTGCTCTTCCGTTACAAGTTCCTGTGTGTCGAGTATCTAAAAAAAATTCTCATTTACATCTTCGTCTTATTTTACCGATTTTGAAAAATTAGAGAACCATTAGTGATACGGTATTCATATCAACAGTGGTGCGCTTTCTGCGTCAACGCCCGTGTTCGATTCCCAGGTTGGGCTAGGTCGACTCAGGCGTTCATCCCTTAAGTGGGTGGTTAAAAGAGTACCAAGCGTGCTTGGGAACTAAACCCTGGGAGGATTCCGCGTTCAGCTAAGTACACATTTGGCTTGGACTTTCGTGACGAGCAACGACGTGAACCCAAAATTTACATATACGCAATGCGTCTTTTATTTTGCTTTCCATTTTGTCATTGTCTACCAGCATTGTAAAAAATTTCCGAAAAGTTACTGAGTATTTCCGTCTTACTTTTCGGGACTTCAGTGGTTTTTATCTACTTCCTGGAAATATCAAGTATCACTGTCAAAAGGTTTCCTGAATTTCTCCAAGTTGCTGGAATACAGACATCTCTCTGTTGTAAAAAAATATTTATAGCTCCCAGTTTAAAGATTAACTGTAAACATTTATAAAGTGTATCGACTTTGATTCAATTACGGCATGTCGTGACTGAGTAAAATCCCAGCGGAAGTGAAGAAGTCGTTAGACTGCATGGCTTTGCGAGATTTGCAATGCTTGGTACTTACTTGAAATTCCGGCTTAGCATTGCCCATGATTATATTACTGCTTATGAAGCTGTTGTATTGTTCCTTGGCTATAAACGAGAAGATTTCTGGATTTTTCAGAATTATTTCGAGAAGGTTATTGAACATTAGCGGAAAACGTTCCTGGTTTTTGCAAGATATGTTACTGGCTGAAAGTGGGCACTTCAGCTGCCTATTATTTTCCAGGAAAGTTTCTGAATCGTTTTTACAGTGAGTGTATAAACATGGAGTTCAACGTTGCCAGATGGTCACACACAAATCCGGATTCCCCCACTTCCCTTCCAACTTTTCCCCAAAAAGCGATGTTTTTTATCAAAATTCCTCAATTCAAAAATTATTCTTCCACTAATATTTTCATAAAATGAATCGACTTCCTACGATATTTTTGTCTCCTGAAATTCCCCCCCCCCCCAAATACCATATTTTCTTATACCCCCCTCTCCCCAACAGCTTTTTTTCCCCCTTCATAAATACAAGCGCCTGACCGAGAGAAAATAAATACAGTCGACTCCCGCTACAACGCGATTCTACTTACGCGAAAAGGCTGTAACGCGAGTTTTTCTCGAGTGAAGAATTTTATAGCTTACGCGAATCTCACGCCCACAACACGAAAGTTTTCGGCGGAAAGTAGACGATTAACTCATCCTTCTTTCTTGTTCTTCCTCTTCTTCTGACGAGTTTCCTGACGCGTATGCAATAACAGGGGAAGGCTGATAACAATCTGATTGCCCAGCATAAATCATCACCATCTTCATATTTTAAGTTATAATGTTATAAATATAATTATTTTACCTACTGTACAATACTATTATAGTGCTGCATTTTATTATTACTACATGCTATACGTACCGAACTATTTTTATTTTATCTCTCTCTCTCTCATGGTTTTGTGCATCGTAACAATATTTTATGTTAAATAATGCAGATTATTTTAAATTACAGTAAAAATTCACTTCTTTATGTAATACATGGAAAAATATATAGTTAAGAACTACTTTAAAACATTTTGAGAGGCATTTACAAATGCCTAAAATAACCGGGTATGTTTACGAAAAATTCGTATACACATCTTTTTCCACAACGCGAAATTGCGATTTACGCGAGCTGTTTTGGAACGCATCCCTCGCGTAAGTCGAGACTCGACTGTAGCTGAATATTTTTTTTACTCGCATTTACTACTCTGCTTCTATACGTACATTTAAACGAACTTTGTATATATTTATCCAAGAACACTCTTCATTACGCTCACTTATTTTTACCCCTTTCTCGTATCAACTAGTTACTTACACAAAACATTAATACGAGTTCCGGTACACTGTAAAAAAATTCCGAAACGTTACTGGTTTTTTCCGTGGAACGTCTCGGGATTTCACACGTTTTCACCTATTTCCCCGTAAAAACAAGTATCTTCACAAAAAAGCTTCCTGAATCGCTACAAGTTGCACGCATGCAGACTTTTCACTGTTGTGGAAAATATTTTTAGCAACCAGTTTAAAGATTGAATGAACGTTTTTATTAAGTGTATCGGCCTGAGGTTGTTGTCGGTCTATCCAGATTGACTAAGCTCCTAATGAGAGTGAAAATGTTAATCGATAGCTACAGCGTTGCGAGGCAGGAATTGCAGACAGATATGCTTGGTTCCATCTTGCATAGCCGTGGTTGCTCTGATTTTTATGGAGCCTCTGTGGTAAATTGGGAAGGTTCAAATTAGTTACACTAAACCTACTTAATTTTTCTCGAAGGTTCTAGAGACATGACTGGCTTTAACAGGGCAGATTTCGCACGTCTTCACAAAGTTAATTTCAGAAAGGTTACCGACTTTTAACGGAAAGCGTTCCTGATTTTTCCAAGATATGTTACTAGAAGAAATTGGGCACATCAGCTGCCTATTATCTTCCAGGAACGTTTCTGAATCGTTTTTACAGTGTAACTAGCGTAATATTCCACATAATGCGAAATGTGAATTTCATAAAGTGGAGCAAAGCTAAACCAACGCTGATTTATACAAACAATGTAATTACCAGATGTAAAGACGCGGATTTAAATACAGTCGAACCCGCGTAATGGAATAGCCATTTTGCCACCACAAAATATTCTAATTATCGGGATATTCCATTAACCGGGATCAAAATAACACATTACATTGGTTTGTTGCATTGAAAATGTATTACAATAAGCGGGATATTCTATTAACCGATATTCTAATAAGCGGGCTCAACTGGACGAAAAAAATTATTTTTTCCTGAAGATTTTTTTTTCCTCCTCAGGATTTCCCCCAAGCAAAGAAAAATCCGCAAAAAAATCCCCTCAAAACCCATCTCCCCAAATAGCATAAGGTTGCACCAAAATGGAAAAATTTCCCCCAATCTGGCACCACTACATTTATCTGCATCATATCTCGCTCACACTCATAATGGAGCGTAAGCGCATGTAATGAAAGAAAAGGATTCTTTTCCGTCGTGCGCTGTTACGCTTTTAGACAGTTATTCACAGACAGTAGAAAAACAAAACTGGTTGCTATAATCCTTCTCTAGAATTGGAATCATTATGCACTGCAAGTGACGAACAATTTCCATAAGGTTTATGGTTAGTTATGGTAGTCGAAAGTTGAGCGCTAAAAGTGGCAAAAGTACTGTATCGCTATATTTTTCCGTAGTTTTGCAGAGTAGCGCGCATGGGCACATGCAAAATAGTATTCAGTGAGTTGAGAATAGATAAAATTGAGGTGGATGAAGGCTTTTATTCGTGAAGCCAAGATCCCAAGTCACAAGACGGATTTTAAAGCAAAGCATTGGAAGAAATCAGTTTTCATTCTCACGTTTCACGCAAAACGTGCCAGCCATTCGTCGTTGTTGAGTCACGTGACTTGGGGGTCTTTAGGACAGTTTTTGCTAAGCCGATGATGGACTTTGTTCTCTCCATTTTAATTCCTGCTGTAAGATTCAGGGCGTGCTCCCGCATGTAAATCTAAAAAACTACTAAGAAACATTTCAAACTATTTTTTTTTTCATCTTTTTAATTTTTTTTTTCTATATGAGACAGTGAGAAGCAAAGGGATGAAGTGATGTTTTTTAAATTTCTTATAAAACGCAGTTAAAGTTCAGATTCTACATAGGTTTCTATTAATTTTTCTCTAAATCCTGCTGTATAGCAGCACCCACCTGAGCTTCTAGTACAATCTCTTGACCCAAAGCAGAGAAGAAGTTCCCTGATTGTACTGGTTATCTCCAAAATTTTGGTTTTGGCACTTACATCCCTTTGCTTCACACTGCCTCATAAATTTAAAAAAAAAAAGTAAATCCAAGGAGTTGTGAAAGAATTTCTGTGGTAGGCCTGCGTCCACAGGAGACTCCATAAAACCTATAATCTTGAAATTTTGCAAAAAATTTCTTCGAATCCCGCGGGGTTGCACCAGGGTTTTTTTTTAATTCGACTAGGATTTTTGTAAATAATTTCTTAAGCTAAAATTTCGCATTAAACTGCTGTTTAAGGTGTGGAAAATGTCCCACGCCCCTTAACGTAAAGTTCAAAGATTTTTTTTTCTGCATCATATAAAGCTTCTTCCAATTTTTTAAATTAATGAAAACAGCAGATATAAGGGTTTCTATTTTAATGAACAGTCCTAAGCTCAACTTAATTCAAGCTCGGAGCTAAAGAGCAAAATATATTACTAGAGACCACAAATTTCAAATAGACTTTTGAAACGTATAAAACTGGCGTTTTGCAATGCTTAAAATAACTATTTAGCAGCTATATCTGATACAAGCTAGCGTTAGCAGTTATATCTGCTGCAAGTTGGTACTACAGTCATAGAAAAAAAAAAAAGCGAAACACTTTTAATTACTCGACCATTATACTACATGCCAAAAAGGTGTCATCTGACTTGGTTTAACGTCTTCTTTAAAACTATGTTTTCTTTCTTTCAGTCATAGAACACTAAAAAAAATTCAGAAACATTACTGACTATATCCGTGTAACTATTCGGGATTTCAATGGTTTTTAGTCACTTCCTGGAAATATCCAGTATCATTATCAAAAGGTTTCCCGAATTTCTCCAAGTTGCAGGAATACAGACTTCTCTCTGTTGTAAAAAATATTTATAGCTAACAGTTTAAAGATTACTGAGGTCATTTATAAAGTGTAGCGACTTTTGTTCAAGTACGGCATGTCGTGACTGATTATGATCCCAAAGGGATTGAAGAAGTCTTTAGATTACGTGGCTTTGCAAGAATTGCTATCAACTAAGATGCTTGGTACTTCACTTGAAATTCTGGCTTAGCATTGCCCATGATTGTAATACTGCTTATGAAGCTGTTGTATTTTTCTACAGACACACATATTTCTGTTCTACATACATAACTGGCTTTAAACGGGATGATTTCTGGATTTTTCCGAAGAACTTCAGGAAGGTTACTGAATTTTAGAAGAAAACGTTCTTGGTTTTTGGAAGATATGTTACTGGCTGAAATTGGGCACATCAGCTGCCTATTATTTTCCAGGAACGTTCTGAATCGCTTTTACAGTGAGTGTATAAACATGGAGTTCAGTGTTGCCAGATGGTCACACACAAATCCGGATTCCCCCACTTCCCTTCCAACTTTTCCCCAGAAAGAAATGTTTTTTTATCATAATTCCCCAATACAAAAATTATTTTTCCACTAATATTTGCATAAAATAAATCGACTTCCGATGATATTTTTGTCTCTTAAATTCCCCCCCCCCCCCAAATAACCAAATTTTCTTATCAAATTCCCCTTCCCCCCAACCGCTTTTTTTTTTTCCTTTATAAATACAAGCTCCTGACCGAGAGAAAAGAAATACAGTCGACTCCCGCTACAACGCGATTCGATTTACGCGAAATGGCTGTAACGCGAGTTTTTCTCGAGTGAAGAATTTTATAGCTAACGCAAATCTCATGCCCACAACACGAAAGTTTTCGGCGGAAAGTAGACGATTAACTCATCCTTCTTTCTTGTTCTTCCTCTTCTTCTGACGAGTTTCCTGACGCGTATGCAATAACAGGGGAAGATTGATAACAATCTGATTGCCCAGCATAAATCATCACCATCTTCATATTTTAAGTTATAATGTTATAAATATAATTATTGTACCTACTGTACAATACTATTATAGTGCTGCATTTTATTATTACTACATGCTATACGTACCGAACTATTTTATTTTATCTCTCTCTCTCTCTCTCTCTCTCATGATTTTGTGTATCGTAACAATATTTTATGTTGAATAATGCAGATTATTTTAAGTTACGGTAAAAATTCACTTCTTTATGTAATACATGGAAAAATATATAGTAAAGAACTAGGTTAAAACATTTTGAGAGGCGTTTACAAATGCCTAAAATAACTGGGTATGTTTACGAAAAATTCGTATACACATCCTTTTCCACAACGCGAAATTTCGATTTACGCGAGGGGTTTTGGAACGCATCCCTCGCGTAAGTCGAGACTCGACTGTAGCCAAATATTTTTTTCTTTTTTACTCGCATTTACTACTTTGCTTCTATACGTACATTGCAACGAAAATTGTATACATTTATCCAAGAACACTCTTCATTACGCTCACTTATTTTTACCCCTTTCTCGTATCAACTAGTTACTTACACAAAACATTAATACGAGTTCCGGTACACTGTAAAAAAATTCAGAAACGTTACTGGTTATTTCCGTGGAACGTCTCGGGGTTTCACACGTTTTTACCTATTTCCCCGTAAAAGCAAGTATCATCACAAAAAAGTTTCCTAAATCGCTACAAGTTGCACGCGTGCAGACTTTTCACTGTTGTGGGAAATATTTTTAGCAACCAGTTTAAAGATTGAATGAACGTGTTTATTAAGTGTATCGCCCTGAGGTTATTGACGGTATATCCGGATTGACTAAGCTCCTAATGAGAGTGGAAATGTAAATAGATAGCCACAGGATTGCGAGGCAGGAATTGCAGGCAGATATGCTTGGTTCCTTCTTGCATAGCCGTGGTCGCTCTGATTTTTATGGAGCCGCTGTGGTAAATTGGGAAGGTTCAAATCGGTTACACTAAACCTACTTAATTTTTCTCGGAGGTTCTGAAGACATGACTGGTTTTAACAGGGCAGATTTCGCACGTCTTCATAAAGTTAATTTCAGAAAGGTTACCGACTTTTAACGGAAAGCGTTCCTGATTTTTCCAAGATATGTTACTGGAAGAAATTGGGCACATTAGCTCCCCATTATTTTGCAGGAACGTTTCTGAATCGTTTTTACAGTGTAACTAGCATAATATTCCACATAATGCGAAATGTGAATTCCATAAAGTTGAGCGAAGCTAAACCAACGCTGTTTTATACAAACAATGTAACTACCAGATGTAAAGACGCGGATTTAAATACAGTCGAACCCGCTTAATGGAATAGCCATTTTTCACGACAAAATATTCTAATTATCGGTATATTCCATTAACCGGGATCAAAATAACACATTACATTGGTTTGTTACATTGAAAATGTATTACAATAAGCGGGGTATTCTATTAACCGATATTCTAATAAGCGGGCTCAACTGGACGAAAAAAATTATTTTTTCCTGAAAATTTTTTTTTCTCCTCAGGATTTCCCCCAAGAGGAGAAAAATCCGCAAAAAAATCCCCTCAAAACCCATCTCCCCAAAGAGCATAAGGTTTCCCCAAAATGGAAAAATTTCCCCCAATCTGGCAACACTGATTTAGTTGTCGCCATGGCACCACTACATTTTTCAGCATCATATCTCGCTCACACTCGTAAGGGAACGTAAGCGTATGTAATGAAAGCATATGGATTTCTTTCCGTCGTGCACTGTTACGCTTTTAGACACTTATTCACATACAGTAGAAAAACAAAACTGGTTGGTATAATCCTTCTCTAGAATTGGCATCATTATGCACTGCAAGTGACGAACAATTTCCATAAGGTTTATGGTTAGTTATGGTAGTCGAAAGTTGAGCGCTAAAAGTGGCAAAAGTACTGTTTCGATATATTTTTCCGTAGTTTTGCAGAGTAGCGCGCATGGGCGCATGCAAAATCGTATTCAGTGAATTGAGAATAGATAAAATTGAGGTGGATGAAGGCTTTTATTCGTGAAACCAAGATCCCAAGTCACAAAACGGATTTTAAAGCAAAGCATTGGAAGAAATCAGTTTTCTTTCTCATGTTTCATGCAAAACGTGCCAGCCATTCGTCGTTGTTGAGTCACGTGACTTGGGGGTCCTTAGGACACTTTTCGCTAAGCCAATGATGGACTTTGTTCCCTCCATTTTAATTCCTGCTGTAAGATTCAGGGCGTGCGCCCGCATGTAAATCTAAAAAACTACTAAGAAACATTTCAAACTATTTTTTTTTCATCTTTTTAATTTTTTTTTTATATGAGACAGTGAGAAGCAAAGGGATGAAGTGATGTTTTTAAAATTTCTTATAAAACGCATTTAAAGTTCAGATTCTACATAGGTTTCCATTAATTTTTTTTCTAAATCCTGCTGTATAGCAGAACCCACCTGAACTTCTAGTACAATGTCTTGACCAAAAGCAGAGAAGACGTTCCCTGATTGTACTGGTTATCTCCAAAACTTTGGTTTCGGCACTTACATCCCTTTGCTTCTCACTGCCTCATAAGTTTAAAAAAAAGGTAAATCCAAAGAAGTTGTGAAAAGATTTCTATGGTAGGCCTGCGTCTAGAGGAGACTCCATAATACCTATAATCTTGAAATTTTGCAAAAAATTTCTTCGAGTCCCGCGGAGTTGCGCCAGGGTTGTTTCTTTTTTAAAATTCGATTAGAATTTTTGTTAATAATTTCTTAAACTAAAATTTCGCATAAATTGGTGTTTAAGGTGTGAACAATGTCCCACGCCCCATAACGTAAATTTTAAAGATTTTTTCTCTGCGTCATATAAAGCTTCTTCTAATTTTCTAAATTAATGAAAACAGCAGATATAAGAGTTTCCATTTTCTTGAACATTCCTAAGCTCAACTTAATTCAAGCTTGGAGCTAAAGAGCAAAATATATTACTAGAGACCACAAATTTCAAATCGACTTTTATTACGTATAAAACTGGCGTTTGGCAATGCTCAAAAGACTCTTTAGCAGCTATATCTGCTGCAAGTTGGTACTACAGTCATAGAAAAAAAAAGCGAAACACTTTTAATTACTCGACCATTATATTACATGCCAAAAAGGTGTCATCTGACTTGGTTTAACGTCTTCTTTAAAACTATGTTCTCTTGCACTCAGTCATAGAACACTAAAAAAATTCAGTAACATTACTTACTATTTCCGTGTAACCTTTCGGGATTTGAATGGTTTTTATTCACTTCCTGGAAATATCCAGTATCATTGTCAAAAGGTTTCCCGAATTTCTCCAAGTTGCAGGAATACAGACTTCTCTCTGTTGTGAAAAATATTTATAGCTCCCAGTTTAAAGATTAACTGAGAGCATTTATAAAGTGTAGCGACACTTGTTCACGTACGGCTTGTATTGACTGATTATGATCCCAAAGGGATTGAAGAAGTCTTTAGATTACGTGGCTTTGCAAGAATTGCAATCAAGTAAGATGCTTGTTACTTAGCTTGCAATTCTGGCATTGCTCGTGATTGTAATACTGCTTATGAAGCTGTTGTATTTTTCCTACCTAAGTTTACTCTGAAGTTCTACAGATATAACTGGCTTTAAACGGGAAGATTTCTGGATTTTTCCGAAGAACTTTAAGAAGGTTACTGAATTTTAGCGGAAAACAATACTGGTTTTTGCAAGATATGTTACTGGCTGAAATTGGGCACATCAGCTGCCTATTATTTTCCAGGAACGTTCTGAATCGCTTTAACAGTGAGTGTATAAACATGGAGTTCAGTGTTGCCAGATGGTCACACACAAATCCAGATTTCCCCACATCCCTTCCAAATTTTCCCCAGAAAGCAATGTTTTTATCAAAATTCCCCAATACAAAAATTATTTTTCCACTAATATTTTCATAAAATAAATCGACTTCCTACGATATTTTTGTCTCTTGAAATTTTTTCCCCAAAACACAAAATTTTCTTATAACCCCCCCCCCCCCCCGCCAACCGCTTTTTTTTTCCCTTTATAAATACAAGCGCCTGACCGAGAGAAAAGAAATACAGCCGACTCCCGCTACAACGCGACTCGATTTACGCGAAATGGCTGTAACGCGAGTTTTTCTCGAGTGAAGAATTTTATAGCTAATGCGAATCTCACGCCCACAGCACGAAAGTTTTCGGCGGAAAGTAGACGATTAACTCATCCTTCTTTCTTGTTCATCCTCTTCTTCTGACGAGTTTCCTGACGCGTATGCAATAACCGGGGAAGACTGATAACAATCTGATTGCCAAGCATAAATCATCACCATCTTCATATTTTAAATTATAATGTTATAAATATAATTATTTTACCTACTGTACAATACTATTATAGTGCTGCATTTTATTATTACTGCATGCTATACGTACCGAACTATTTTATTTCATCTCTCTCTCTCTCTCTGTCATGATTTTGTGTATCGTAACAATATTTTATGTTGAATAATGCAGATTATTTTAAATTACAGTAAAAATTCACTTCTTTATGTAATAAATGGGAAAATATATAGTTAAGAACTAGTTTTAAACATTTTGAGAGGCGTTTACAAATGCCTAAAATAACTGGGTATGTTTACGAAAAATTCATACACACACACCCTTTTCCACAACGCGAAATTTCGACTTACGCGAGGGGTCTTGGAACGCATCCCTCGCGTAAGTCGAGACTCGACTGTAGCTGAATATTTTTTTTTACTCGCACTTACTACTCTGCTTCTATACGTACATTTAAAACTAATGAACTTTGTACAGGGTATCAGCAGAGAACTCCCTGGATTAAAAATTAAATATCTGGAAAACAAAGGATGATATAGGTATAAAACAAACGGTATGTTTATTGTGAAACCCATAAAAATCATATGGAGGAACTTGTAAATTAGTTTAAAAAATTGCCAATAGGTGGCGCTGCACGCTGTTATTGCAATATAAGTCTCCATAAATAGCGCTGCGAAGAGGTTGGACGATAATTTCTAGTGTATATGTAAGCATATCTGAGAGGCTGAACTTCTGCTGAAACAACTATTCTTTTCGCAGCACTATTTATGGAGACTTATATTACGACTAGCTGCGTTGCCCGGCTTTGCCCGGTCCTACTTGAAAATAAAAATTGTGTCAATTGACGTATATTCAACAATCAGGAATAAAAAATAAATTAAAAATTTAACATCATGATTTTCCTTCCAAACAAAATGACGGCAAATATTAAAATACTTTTAAGAAATTAAATCCAGAAAGATGGATTTAAAATGCGTAACCATGGAAACATAAAATAAAATAAGTTTAAGGAACTAAAATGCGAAAGAAAATGGTTCACAATTTGAATGGAATCGAGATTTCTGAAACTTGATTTAAAAAGGCTTGTAACTTTTTTTCCTTTTGAGATAAAAGCTTATTTTTTCGACCATAGGTCGAGTTAGTTCTGGAGTAAAAAAGGTCGCTATTTCCAATAACGTCAAAAAGAAAGCTGTGGGACAATTCCTTCACTTTTTATTGATTTATTTAATGAAGAAAGTAGTACTAAATTTCAGCTAAGCCTAAAAAAATCGAGCTAAAAACGCAAATAACTCCCGCTGTAATAAAGCTAAAGCATTGAAACAAATAGCGTAGAACGCGGAAAATTCTACCCTTTGGAACGATATGTAATATTAATATGTGCAAGTAATTTTTCACCCCCATATTCGGGAATTTATGTGAAAATTGGGCCTAAATTCGAATAAAAAAAGAACTATTCATCGAATTGTTTTCGAACTGGTCTGCAAACCTTCTCAGGACTTAAAGGAAAAACTTAAAATTTCAGCGCAATCGGCCGGGTAGTTCTCGAGTTTTGCGAGTTCAAACAAACAGACGCTTTTTGGAGACTTCATTTTATACAATGTCGAGAGAACAGCGTGCAGCGCTACCTGTTGGCAGTTTTTTTAACTAATTTCCAAGTTCCTCTATATGATTTTTATGGGTTTTATAATAAACATACCGTTTGTTTTATTCCAATATCATCCTTTGTTTCCGAGATATTTAATTTTAAAACCAGGGAGTCCTTTGCTGGACACCCTGTATATATTTATGCAAGAACACTCTTCATTACGCTCACTTATTTTTACCCGTTTCACGTATCAACTAGATACTCACACAGAACATTAATGCGAGTTCCGTAGCAAGCATATTATTCCACAAAATGCGAAAAGTGAATTCCATTAAGTTGAGCAAAGCTAAACCAACGCTGTTTTATACAAACTATGTAACTACCAGATGTAAAGACGCGGATTTAAACATGAAAAAAATTCTTTTTTTCCTGAAGTTTTTGAGCAATCACGATTGCTAATTGCTTTCGCTTGACCGCCCTTGATGTCCGGTTCCTTTTTCAACCCCACCACCGCTGCTCCTGGTCGGTGGCGCCCATGTCCTAAACACATGCACACTCACACACATACACACACGTGCCTTTAGACGCATACACACAGGTCTACGCACACACACAAGCCTACACATACACAACTATACACATGTAACCTTTCAAGAGGAGGGACAGGAACCATTTCCAGAAACAAGCGAAGCTTACTCTAAGTCCTACTCATTGGTAGTAACCAATGAGTAAGGGTCCTGTCGCAACTCGTGATCGCGAAAAACATAATTTGAATTCAAAATTTCAGAATTCAAATTAATTTTGAAAATTTGAAAGGTGTTTCAATTTTATTTATTTATTTTTTCCTCCTCAGGATTTCCCCAAGAAAAAAAGATCCGAAAAGAATTCCCCTCAAAACCCATCTCTCCAAAGAGCATAAGGTTTCCCCAAAATGGGGAAATTTCTCCCACTCTGGCAACACTGATGGAGTTGTCACCATTGCGCCACTCACAACCAACAGTTACATTTATCCGCAATACACTCATAATGGAGCGTAAGCATGTGTAATTCGAAAAAGTCAAGATCGTCACGACGAGCGCCGAGATACGCTTTTAGACACTTATTCACAGACAATAGAAAAACAATACTGGTTGCTATAATCCTTCTCTAGAATTGGCAGCCGCACCCTTGTTGACTCTATGCCTAGACGTATTTCTTCGTGTATCGCTGTCCGTGGTGGTCCTACATCCTACTGAGCCGACTTCGTTCTCGCCCTGTATTCTGCCTTTAATTTTGAAATTAAGATCATTTATTATTCCTTGCTGTCTCTGCTTTTTTTTTTTTTTTGAGCAATCACGATTGCTTATTGTTCTCATTTGACAGTCATTGACGTTGGGATATTTTCAGCTTGGACCAGCAGCACCACCGCCCACCGGCGCGGCTGCTCTGGTCCTGAGCACTGCCTCCCGGAATCCACTTCTGCTGGATGGTGGCGTCCATGTCCTACACACGCATGCTCATACACAGTCGCCAACGCGTGAGCGCCTTTACACACATATACAGGCCTACGTGCACACACACAACTATACACACATAACCACCCAAGAGGAGGGACATGCTTTGGGGGGGGGAACCATTTCTAGAAACAATAACTCTAATGAGTAGGGTTTTGTCGCAACTCGTAATTGCGAAAAACATAATTTGAATTCAAAGTTTCAGAATTCAAATTAGAGTTGATTAGAGGAAGAGGGTCACAGTTTTCCTTTTTTTTTTTCAAATTTCATCACTTTCTGACCACTTCTTCTTGATGTTGCAGTTTCAATGTCGAGCAGTTTTTCTCGCTCACACTCATCATGGAGCTTAAGCGTGTGCAATTTGAGGACTGTATATGACAACACAACGAGTACCGCCACGCTTTTAGATACTTATTCAGAGACAATAGAAAAACAAAACTGGTTGGTATAATCCTTCTCCAGAATTGGCAGCATTATGCACTGCAAGTGACAAACAATTTCCATATGGTTTATGGTTAGTTATGGTAGTCGAAAGTTGAGCGCTAAAAGTGGCAAAAGAACTGTATCGCTATATTTTTCCGTAGTTTTGCAGAGTAGCGCGCATGGGCGCATGCAAAATCGTATTCAGTGAATTGAGAATAGATAAAATTGAGGTGGATGAAAGCTTTTATTCGTGAAGCAAAGATCCCAAGTCACAAGACGGATTTTAAAGCAAAGCATTGGAAGAAATCAGTTTTTTTTCTCATGTTTCATGCAAAACGTGCCAGCCATTCGTCGTTGTTGAGTCACGTGACTTGGGGGTCTTTAGGACACTTTTCGCTAAGCCAATGATGGACTTTGTTCCCTCCATTTTAATTCCTGCTGTAAGATTCAGGGCGTGCACCCGCATGTAAATCTAAAAAACTACTAAGAAACATTTCAAACTATTTTTTTTTTTCATCTTTTTAAAATTTATTTTTTGTTTTCTATATGAGACATTGAGAAGCAAAGGGATGAAGTGATATTTTTAAAATTTCTTATAAAACGCATTTAAAGTTCAGAGTCTACATAGGTTTCTATTAATTTTTTTTCTAAATCCTGCTGTATAGCAGCACCCACCTGAGCTTCTAGTACAATCTCTTGACCCAAAGCAGAGAAGAAGTTCCCTGATTGTACTGGTTATCTCCAAAATTTTAGTTTTGGCACTTACATCCCTTTGCTTCTCACTGCCTCATAAGGTAAAAAAAAAAAGGTAAATCCAAAGAAGTTGAGAAAAGATTTCTGTGGTAGGCCTGCGTTTACAGGAAACTCCATAAAACATATGCTCTTGAAATTTTGCAAAAAATTTCTTCGAGTCTGGCGGAGTTGCGCCAGGGTTGTTTTTTTTTTTTTAATTCGATTAGGATTTTTGTTAATAAGTTCTTAAACTAAAATTTCGCATAAATTGGTGTTTAAGGTGTGAACAGTGTCCCACGCCCCATAACGTAAATTTTAAAGGTTTTTTCTCTGCATCATATAAAGCTTGTTCCAATTTTCTAAATTAATGAAAACAGCAGATATAAGGGTTTCTATTTTCATGAACAGTCCTAAGCTCAACTTAATTCAAGCTCGGAGCTTAAGAGCAAAATGTATTACAAAAGACCACAAATTTCGAAAGAGACTTTTCAAATTGCTGTTTTGCAATGCTCAGAAAATCCTTTAGCGGCTATATCTGCTGCAAGTTGGTGCTACAGTCATAGAAAAAAAAAAGCGAAACACTTTTAATTACTCAACCATTATACTACCTGCCAAAAAAGGTGTCGTCTGACATGGTTTAACGTCTTCTTTAAAAGTATGTTTTCTTTTATTCAGGCACTAGTGGTACCCGCACGGCTTTGCCCGTAATAGAAAAAAATAAAAGGTCTTTTGGTTCGCCTGTATATTTACAAATGTATGGGGAATTTTCTCGCCAATTGGCTTGTACCCAAGTTACGGTTCCACGTTAGGATAATTTCGTATCTCGCCAATTGGCTTGTGCCCATGTTACGGGTTCCACGTTATGATAATTTCGTAAATTACTCGTCCATCTTATAATATTTTCGTGCTTAAAATTGTAATAGAAAAAGAACCACACCGAATTTTCGAAAAAATCGCTTCGAGGTGCACATCCCCATTGCTACAAACTGACTTTGTGCCAAATTTTATGAAAATTGGCCGAACGGTCTAGGCGCTATGCGCGTCACAGAGATCCAGACATCCTACAGACAGAGAGGCTTTCAGCTTTATTATTATTAAAGATTGAAAGAAAGAAAACGAAACACTCGCTCGTATTCGAAGACGTTTAACACTAGAGACACATTTAAGATGCTATTTTTTCAAGAATAATATGTTCTACATAATTCTACTACTCTTTCTATCAAGTTCTTCTATCTTCGGATAGCAACGGGATTGTGTTCTACTTATGAGCTGTTTACTTAAGGTCTATTTTCTACGGGAGGGAGAGAGGGATTTTTATTTTGTTCGAAACTCGTTTTTTTTAATGTGGTTTTTTTTAAAAAGACGATTCAAAGAAGATTGCGAAGCCATCTTTGAGGGTTGTTAAGCATCAGCGAGAAGGTGGTAGAGCCCCCTAGTAATTACAAAAATTAACTTATTGATTTCTATCTTTATACGTTTGTTTTAGAGCGAATTTTGATACAGTGGCTTTCAAAAGTGTTCGTACACTGACGATTTTCAATGACATACACCCCTATCTATTGGTTCAAATTAATATTTTGGAATAGGTATTTAAATTTCAGATCTATGATCCATTTTCAACAAAACTATATGAAAAATTTTAATAACATAATAAAACTTGGTTTTAAAAACTCGATAATGAATATATGCCAGAAACTTCATCTCACAAAAGTCTTCGTACACTTTTTTAAAAAATTATCTATATATTGGTAAATAATCAAACGTTTAAATCAGTTATTATTCAGCAGAATATCA
Organism: Uloborus diversus; assembly: GCF_026930045.1. Lineage (NCBI taxonomy): Eukaryota > Metazoa > Arthropoda > Arachnida > Araneae > Uloboridae > Uloborus > Uloborus diversus. Next base: position 159,917,984 of record NC_072738.1, read on the forward strand.
TGTAGTAGCAGCAACAGCTTTTAAATGTCTGGGAACAGATTTCATTGTTTTTTTCCCCCTTCTTCTTCTTCTTTTTTCCTTCTTCTTCTATTTTTGGTGCAATTTCTGAGTAAATGTTCAACCACACTTCGAGTCTTACTGTTTCCAGTTCGCTTTTCGTTTCAATGCTGTATTTTCGAACTCTACCCTCCAGATATCCTTAAATAAGTTACGTTAAGTTTAAAGCTGTCGATTGAGGATATATTTCAAAGTGCAAGGACAATTTTTGAGGCACCAGACGCAAACATTGGAAACCGCGTGGTTCTTGTCATTATCGTAATAGAAAACAAAGCTGTTTCGTATAACCAAATTTTGGACTAATAGCTTAAAAATGTTTTTGAAAATGTTTAATTGAACAACATGATTCACTATTTTATCAATAAATTCCAAACTTCCAAGTCCTGATGCTGATATGCACCCTCACACAAGAACACCTTCATCGTCTTGCCTAACTGAACCAACGAAAATTTCTTAAGATCAAATTTCTCATTTTTTCTTCTCCTTACAATTTTACAACATTGGAACCAAAACTGTTGAATTTCTTTTCATCTGCAACTAAGACGTTATTCCAAAACCTTTCGAGCATATTTAATATTGATTTTGTGACGGAAAGCGTAAACATTCCGTTTTTCACACGAACAAAACATTTTCTGTGGGAATTCCCATTTAATCCAGCACGTCAAAGAACTTAGCAAACAATTTATGGTGGTATTAAAACAAAAAATGTTTCATATAAATCTGCAAAAGCTTTTACAACACTCAAATATGTATTTTTTATATAGTTTTTAACTGTAAATCTCCAATCACGTTTTGTTAACTTTGCCGATTGACCCTTTCCTACCTTGTTTTCGATCCGAATATTTTCTTCAAAGCATTTTCTCACGCATTTCACTATGGAATGGTAAAAATTAACTAATTTAGATATTTCAAACCGATGTACCGCAACTTTGATTAAAAAAATCAAATTTCAAGTAGCGTTCGTTGTTTTTTACGAATATCAATCGCTTTAAAATAATAAGCAGAATATTAGGGAATAAACAGAAACCAAATTGAAGCCAAATGACTTTTTAAGGGTCAACACAATGCTAAAATAATTTTAAAAAGAAATAATTTGAATTTTGACACTTTGAATTCAAATTATGTTTTTCGCAATCACGAGAGTGTGTGGGGGGTATGTGTGCTTGTGTGTGGGGGGCATGTGTGTTTGTGTGAAGGGGGTATGTGTATGTGTGTAGACATGTGTGTTTGTGTCTGTGTGCTCCCATAAGTGTGTGGGTAGATGTGTGTGGGGGGGGGTATGTGTATGTGTGAGTAGGCATATGTGTTTGTGTCTGTGTGCAGGCATGAATGTGTGGGTAGTTGTGTGTATGTGTGTGTGTATGTGTAGGTGTCTGTATATATGCGTGTGTGTATGTGTTTGTGTGCATGTGTATGTGTTTGTGTGTGTGTATGTGTGTGTAGTTGTGTATGTATGCGCGTGTGTGTATGTGTGTGTGTGTAGTTGTGTATGTATGCGCGTGTGTGTAGAACATGGATGCAACCTGGAGACGGCTTTCGCTATAGGGGCAGCATCGTGAGGAGCCGGTCGACGGGGATGGTGCGGAGGGTGGCGGTGGGAAAATAAAATGATAGGACGCCAAAACAGTCAAATTAAAGCAATAAACAATCGTGAATGCTCAAAAAAAAAAAAAAAAAAAAAAAAAACGACATATAAGGCAGTGTGAAGCAAAGAGATGTAAATGGATAAAATTAAAAATTCGTAGATAAACCAGTACAAATGGTAAGTGAACCTCTCCTCTGTCTTGGGGCAAGAGATAGTACTAGTAGCCCTGGTAGGTGCCGCTTTACAGCATGACTTAAAAAAAAAATTCACTGAACGCCTACCTAGGACGTAATCTTTATACGCGTTTAACTCAAAACCTGAAAATGTTCACTCATTGTTAAAAAATTCCGAAACATTATTGGGTATTTCCGTGTTACGTTTCGGGCATTTTATGGTTTTTATCCACTTTCTAGAAAAATCACGTATTATTGTGAAAAAGTTTCTTGAATTGCTACAAGTTGAACGAATGCAGACTTTTCATTGTTGTGAAAAATATTTTTAGCTCCTAGTTTAAATATTAACTCAGTGTATTTATAAAGTGAGTCGTCTTCAGTTCAGTTACGGCTAGTCCATGCTAAATAAGTTCCCAAAGGGAGCAAATAAGTATGGACTACGAAGCTTTGCAAGAATTGCAGGTGAGTAAAATTGTCGTTACTAATTTGCAATTCTGGCTTAGCTTTGGCCATGCTTGCAGTAATGCACTTGGAACTTCCTTGATAAATCGGGAAGATGATAAACTACTGTTTGACCACGGATTGTATGTAATTCGGCAATCTGCCAAGTAGACTATTCCATCTGAATGAATCTGGCAGGGAAGATAGGAAAATAGCGATGGGATATTGATACACGCGTTTTATAATATCACTAGTGCCTTATTCATTTATTGCATTCTCGAAAACAAAACTAGTATGTTGTGGCCATCACGAAACTTTCTTCTACATATTTTTCTTTTTTTTTTCTGATCCCTCCCCATGCTTGACGAGGAAGCAATATTCCCAACAAAAACAAAATGACACATGCAAAAACTTGACGACCATCCCAATGTCTGAATTACTGCAAAAGCAAAGCAAAGAGCGAAAATTGAAAGTTATTTTAAAAGCCTTGCTTGAATTAATTACAAATATTTTATTTGTTAACAAACACAAGATGGCAACAGTTAAAAATTTTAAAACATTGAGATAATATTTCCGATCATTTCCATACAAACAAAATCACGAGAAATACGCAGACGACAATCTATTACGATTTATCTTTCTTATTGTTGCATTAATAAAGCTATTTTTATTCGCAAAAAATAAATAAATAAATAAATAAATCAACACCTCTTGGAGCGATTGGCGTCCAAATTGAACCAAAGCCTGTTTACGTATGGATTCACATATATTCCAAATTTCAACCAGAACGTAGCATTACTTCTTGAGATAGGGTACTCACAATGGAAAAAAAGAACGGGCGATTGCGCTACCCCCTTTTTAGCTGTTGACACCAAAATAAAATCAGCTCTTATACCCACAAAGGGCTACTTGCCGATAAATTTTTCTTTCATTCCGTTCATTATTTCTTGAGATACAGCAGTCACAATTGACGACAAAAAAACGTTCTATAGCTCAACCCCCGTTTGAGTTATTGACACCAAAATTGAATCAGCACCTGTTCCTGTTAATGGCAACATATGGACCAAATTTTGTTTGATTCCGCCAGTTACTTCCTGAGGAATAGCAAGCACGCGTAACTCAAAAAACGTCCCATTGCTCCACCCCCCTTGGAGGAATTCGCGCCAAAAACCAATGGGCACAAGTTCACATAGGGGCACATATGTGTACCAAATTTCGTTCGATTTCATGCGGTAGTTTTTGCTGTAGAGCGGTTACAAAAAACTGGTCACACACAGACGTGACACACATACACACACACACACACACATACATACATACACACACACACACACACAGACAGACATTTTCCAAAAATAGTCGAAATGAACTCAGCGCACCTCAAAACGTTCGAATCCGTCAAAATTCGAAATTCGAAAATTTGCACGAATCCAATACTTTCTTCTATATATTAGATATAGAAGAAAGTAATAAGGGGAAACAAAATTTGTTTCCATGGAAACAGCAAAAAGAAAATTAAACATTTTCATTCCGTTCAGGAACGTAAAAGCAAAATGGTAAGCTCAAAACTTTGTTGTGAATAAATAAATCAATTAATTTTTGTCGTGAGAATATAGATCGAATATACTGTAGATTTGAAAAATGCTGCTGTGAGTAAATTTTCATTTTTACTAAACTAAGGCTAAATAATAGAGAGACAAAAGTGCACATCTGTAACAAGCCAACTAACATCCCTATAAACTAATAGATACGTTCATTTCCACCTATAAACCGGATATTAGCCTTTCCATGTAATCGATGGTCAAACAATATTATTCTATAACTCAATAAGTTTACTCTAATTTTCTAAAGATACGACTGGCTGTTAACGGGACGATTTCTGCATTTTTCAGAAAGATTCCAGCATAATATCAGGAGGGTTACTGAATTTTAGCGGAAAACGTTCCTGGACTTAGCAAGATGTGTTACTGGCAGAAATTGGGCACATCAGCTGCCCATTATTTTCCACGAACGCTTCTGAATCGCTTTTACAGTGCTTACATCCCTTTGCTTCTCACTGCCTCATATGGTAATTTAAATCACGAATTTATTCGAAAGTATGTCAGTGTACGATGACTTTTGTGGCGTGTTAAGCATTACTATACATGCTCTCTTGATTTACAAATAGTGTGTACAATAAGCAGAGCTGTTCACAAGTAAAAGTTTATTTCCTATACAAAAAAAAAACACTTTTTTATCTTAAAAAATATTTCATTTTTCTGTATTAATACCGAATCGAGATTTTTAATGTAAAAGAGGTATGCATTTTTCGAAATATTGCGATGCTATAAGATGCTGTTTTGACTTCTTTTTTTTTGCTCCCAAATGTCCTATCCGATTTCGTTAACGACTCATACAGCAAAAAATAGATGCACTTGTTCCGGCCGCAAAAGAAGTTTGAGACTCTGAGCGAGTAATGAGTCGTAAATGATACCGAAGCATATAAACAACTCTACCGTAAGTGCCAGAAAACAAGGCGGAAATCGCTTTATTCTTTTAGTAACTGGAAAAGTTCTTAACGTTGTCAGCTCTCTACAGAAGGGTTAAATGCCATTAGTATCAGTGCGGCAGTGTAAAGCATAGGATGCTTCTAAAGCGAATGATTACGTGAAAAATATTTTTAATCAGAAATTAAATTAAGATTAAATATTTGAACTAATCTTCTTTACTAATAATAAAGCTGAAAGTCTCTCTGTCCGGAGGATGTCTGGATGTCTGTGACGCGCATAGCGCCTAGACCATTCGGCCGATTTTCATGAAATTGGGCACAAAGTTAGTTTGTAGCATGGGAGTGTGCACCTCGAAGCGATTTTTTCGAAAATTCGATGTGGTTTTTTTTCTATTTCAATTTTAAGAACAAAACTATCATAAGATGGACGAGTAAATTACGAAATTATCATAACGTGGAACCGTAACATGGGCACAAGCCAATTGGCGAGATACGAAATTATCATAACATGAAACGGTAACGTGGGTACAAGCCAATTGGCGAGAAAAATCACCATACATTATTTGTAAATATACAGGAGAACTAAAAGACCTTTTAATTTTTTTATTACGGGTAAAGCCGTACGGGTAGCACTAGTTACTAATAATAAAGCTGGAAGTCTCTCTTTCTGGATCTCTGTCTGTCTGTCAGGATCTCTGTGACGTGCATAGCGCCTAGACCGTACGGCCGATTTTCATGAAATTTGGCGCAGAATTAGTTTGAAGCATGGGAGTGTGCACCTTGAAGCGATTTTTCGAAAATTCGATTTTGTTCTTTTCATATTCCAATTTTAAGTATAAGCAAAATTATCAAAAGAAGGACGAATAAATTACCAAGTTATCATAACGTAGAACCGGAACATGGGCAAGCCAATTGGCAAGAAATTCATCATACATTATTTGTAAATATACTGGCGAACCAAAAGACCTTTTAATTTTCTACTACGGACAAAGCCGTGCGGGTGCCACTAGTACTAAAAAAACATAAGAAACAACGGAATTAACCTTTCAGCTGCGGTTGGCCATTATACTAACAAGAAAGGCAGCGCGTATTTCTCAGATACCAACACTATTGTAAAATACAATATTTTCAAAGGGTTAAGTATTAAAATTTTATTGTAATTAACTAAGAGTTAACAAGCACACTGTAAAAACGATTCAGAAACGTTCCTGGAAAATAATGGGCAGCTGATGTGCCCAATTTCTGCCAGTAACATATCTTGCAAAACCAAGGAACGTTTTCCGCTAAAATTCAGAAACCTTCCTGACACTATCCTGGAACATTCAGAAATATTCCCGTTAAAAGCCAATCGTGTCTCTTGAAAATTTGAGTAAACTTATGAAGTCTAATATAATAGCTTCGAAATTTTCCTCATTTATCATCTAAGTTCCACGAGCATTATTGCAAACACGGCCAAAGCCAAGCCAGGATTGAAAGTAACGAGAATTCCATACGGCTGCAATTTTGGCAACGCAACTTAGTCCATACTTATTCGCTCCGTTTGGGAGTTTAATTAGCATGAACGGGCCATAATAAAACCGCAGTGGAAACTTTTTATAAATACGCTCAGTTAATCTTTAAACTGGTGCTAAAACTATTTTTCACAACAGTGAAAAGTCTGCATTCGAACAACTTGTAGTAAATTGTAAACAAGAAGTTCCGTCTAGAACTAGACGAGCCTACTTTCCCGTATACCCATACTACTTTCTAGTACCTGATCAATATTCTCAAAAATAGCTAAAATCGCAAATTTTTTCAAACATATTTTTTTTAATATTTTAAGCTGATTTCTAGGAATAAAATATTCCTTACTTTTCTTCAAAAAAAAAACGAACAAATAAAATAGCAGCACCTTTTAAACAAAGCAGCTAATACACTTCTTTCCATTAAAAAATTTTTTTAACAGCTTTCAAAACGAAAAAATAATAATAATAAGTTCATTAAAATAAATACATCATATAAAAAAAATCGTTTCTTTTTCCCCTGTTGCCAAAAATAATTTTTTAAACGAATTAACGCACTTACCAAAATAAAAAAAAAAACAATAAAATGTCAACTTAAAGAAATAATTTTCATTGTCCAAAAAAAGAAAAAAAAATCGTCTGCGCATATTTTTCGAGTTTATTCACCGAAAACTAAATACCTAAATTAAAACTTTAGCGTGAAAATAAAAACAAATCATATCAACAATAATTATTTCACAGTTAAAACCACAGCAGCAGAGTCGGAGTCGGAGTCAATCTCATTTTGGGATAAAAGAGTCGGAGTCGAATATCCAAGAATCGGAGTCAGTCATTTGTCCTCCGTGTATAAATGTTTGCCAAAGCTACGAAGTCAGAGTCGAAGTCGGGGAGTCGGAGTCCGATTAATTGTCGGGCACAGGAGTCAAATTCGGTGTCAGGTGCCCCTAAATTCTTGGAGTCAGAGTCGGGAGTAGGTCGTCAAGAGCTATTTCCAACAAAGTTTGTTTGAAGTAAATCCGCCTTTAAGTTCGGAATCTATATTGACTTTCAGTTTTTCCCCTTAGGCGCTAATGTTAAGAGATTTGAACTGTTCAAAATTGAACGAAAACTTGTTCAAATCAAAAAGATATTTTCGATACATGTTTTTTATCAAAAGTTTTTCCCTACAAAGTTTGTTTGAAGCCACTTCGCTTCTAAGTTCAAGATTTATTTTTGATTTGAATTTCCCCGTAGGCGCTAATGTTAAGTTTTTTTGAACTGTTCAAAATTGAACGAAAAATTGGTTAAATCAAAAAATGAATTATGGGAATGAGATGTCCTCGCCGAGATCTTTCTAACAAAAAAAAAAAAAAATTTGTTCGAATCGGACTATTCATTCAAAAGTTATTAGGGGGGACAGACAGACAGACCGACAGACAGACCGACAGACATTTTTCCCCATCTCAATACCCTACTTTCCAATTTTTAATTTTTCAATATTTATCTAACTATTTTATTTATTTTTGACTTTTTTTTTGTTTTTCGGGATATTTTTAAGATGTATTAAGCCATCTTTCATGCTTTTTTCTTCTTTCTCTGATTTTTCCTGGGAAAGTAGGCTAAAAAGCAGTCGAAAACTTAGTACTATGGAATGAGTAAAAATGACAACAACGTGCAAAAGTGCAAATAAAGTAGTATAAAAGAGTTAAAAACGCTTTTATACTATAAAAACATAAACTATAGTACAATATGCAGGGTGTCCAGAAAAGGACTCATTGATTTCAAAATTAAATACCTCGAAAACAAAGGCCGATATTGAAATAAAATTAACTGTACGTTTGTTGTGAAACACATAAAAATCATGTACAGAAACTTTGAAATTAATAACACAAATTGCCAACATGGGGCGCTGCACGCTGTAATTACAATAAAGACCCCATAAAGAGTGCTGCGAAGGGCGGACGATAATTTCTAGTGTAAATGTAAGTATCTCTGAGAGGCAAAACTGCTGCTGAAGCAAATAACCCCTTCGTAGCACTATTTATGGGGATTTCTATTGCAATTACAGTGTGTAGCGCCCCTGTTGGCAATTTTTGTAACTAATTTCCAAGTTTCTGTACATGATTTTTATGGGTTTCACAACAAAGATACAGTCAATTTTATTTCAATATCGGCCTTTGTTTTCGAGATATTTAATTTTGAAATCAGGGAGTCCTTTTCTGGACACCCTGTAAGTAGTTAAAAATATTTTACACACATTGTAATAGTGAAAACTTTACATGAGTTATAACAGCCATATACGTGATTGAAGAGCACGGTTATACGGAGCAAAAAATTAAAGTCAGAATTCACCGGGATGTTTTTCCTACGCCATTTTCTAAAATTAGCTTTTAAAACCTCTTGGAATAACGGAATTCTAAAAAGAACTTTAAGAAGTTTTTATCAAATTTTTCCTACGCCATTTCCTAAAATGAGCTTTTAAAAGCTCTTGGAATAACGGAATTCTGAAAAAAACTTTATAGAAGTTTTCATCAAATATTTCCTACGCCATTTCCTTAAATGAGCTTTTAAAAGCTCTTGGAATAACGGAATTCTGAAAAAACTTTATAGCAGTTTTTATCAAATTTTTCCTACGCCATTTCCTAAAATGAGCTTTTAAAAGCTCTTGGAATAACGGAATTCTGAAAAGAACTTTATAGCAGTTTTTATCAAATTTTTCCTACGCCATTTCCTAAAATGAGCTTTTAAAAGCTCTTGGAATAACGGAATTCTGAAAAAAAAAAACTTTATAGCAGTTTTTATCAAATTTTTCCTACGACATTTCCTAAAATGAGCTTTTAAAAGCTCTTGGAATAACGGAATTCTAAAAAGAACTTTACAGCAGTTTTTAGCAAATTTTTCCTACGCCATTTCCTAAAATGAGCTTTTAAAAGCTCTTGGAATAACGGAATTCTGAAAAGAACTTTATAGAAGTTTTTAGCAAATTTTGTTTCATTTAGTTGTGTCTCAAAAAAAAAAAAAAAAAAAAAAAAAAAAAAAAAAAAAAAAAAAAAAAAAAAAAAAAAAAAAAAAAAAAAAAAAACGAAAAAGGTTGGGCTTCCTCCTAACTCCCAAATTTGATTTTTCTGTATCGCACCTTCTGCTATACTTTTCACCTTCGGAGGTTCAATAGAATGCGTCAATATGCTGCTTGCGCCATTTGCCTTGCAAATTAGTTTGCATCGATTGCGACTGCAGGAAGTTTTCTCAAACATAAATTTCAAGTGGTATCGTGAGTCTTCACATTCTAGATCAAATTGAAGAATATCAGCAATGACATTACGAATTGAAAACTGCATCCTTCTGAGTAAGAAATCACGCCCTCGGCCGTTTTCTCCTTACATCGATTTTATAGTACCAATAAGGGTTAGTTAATTGTATCTTATTTATAACTAGTGGTACCCGCACGGCTTTGCCGGTAGTTGAAAATTGAAAGGTCATTAGGTTCGCCTGTATATTTGCAAATAATTTATGATGAATTTCACGCCAATTTGCTATGTTCATTTGCTCGCCTATGTGATGGGTATTTGCTCGCCTATGTTATGGTAATTTGCTCGGTCATGTTGTGATAATTTGTTCGATCAAATGTTCTTAAAATTGGAATAGAAAAAGAAAAAAATCGAATTTTTGAAAAATCGCTTCGAGATGCTCACTCCTATGCTACGAACTAATTTTGTACGAAGTTTCATGAAAAACAGCTGAACTGTCTAGGCACTATGTGCGTAACAGACAGAGATCCAGATATCCAGAGATCCAGACAGACGAACTTTCAGCTTTATTATTATAAAGATAAGGATCTAGCAAAAAGAGAAATTTATTTACAGGGATGCCTTTTTGACATTTGCTCGCTAGGACAGTTCGTAAATGAGACAGTGAGAAGCAAAGGGATTTAAGAGCCAAAATTAAAAATTTGGAGAACCAGTTCAAATGGAAAGTAAACTTCTTCTCTGTTTTGGGACAAGAGCTAATACTAGTTGCCCTGATAGGTGCTGCTGTACAGCCTAATTTAGAAGAAAAAAATTAATTAAAGCCTACCTAGGACTTTAGCTTCAAACCCAAAACTTCAAAATGTCCTTTTACATCCTTCGCTTCTCACTGCCTCACTAATGATGTCACTCTTTTTTTCAACATTTTTGATCGACTCCCCCCTTTGTCACTAATGGTCACACTTAACCTTACCCCTGCCCTCCTTTGTCACATGTTACACCATTTTCCTTGAACACGTTCTTGTAAAAAAATGCGTTATGTCACACTTTTTGTTACCCTCTCTTTCAGGGGTGCCCATCTCCTAATTGCAAGGGCGCACTGACCCCCCCCCCAAATGAGAAAAACCTCTTCGAAACGCCCCTTCCCCCTAAAAATTTCAATGGCGCAGTCTACGCCATGATCCCTTAACCTTTCCCTCAACCTTGGGCACCCTGGGGCACCCTTGCCTCTCCCTCAACCTTGTCCTAAACTGCAATTTTACGACCCCTCCTCCCCTCAACGCGTAACATATATTTCAAGTTATCTTTTTAATCTCATTTAAGTAGCCAGTGTTAAAGCAAGAATATTATATTTTGTTTAAAATAATTTTTACAAAACGTTAATTTTGAAAAATTGCAAGGGAGGAAAAAAGTACATTGTTAACATTTTTCAGAGGCATTATTGCGAAAATTGAATTAACGAATAATATAATATGAAAAAAGAAGAAAAAAAAAACTTTTGAAATGAATTATTTTTATTTATTTATTTATTTTAAATTTGTTTTTCACAACTAACACCCAAACAAGAAATTAACAGAACAAGCTCAACGCATGAATGAGAAAGAAATAGTTTTAAATGGAAATAACAAAATTATTACCAACAAAAGGACAGTGCAAAGGATTGCCGTGGCGAGGAAATGGCAATTTGGTTATAATTATTCTGATTATTGTATTTGCTTTGCCATGCTAGAAAAAGGATGTGACGTTCACAAATCCTTTGAATGTTTGAATAATAATTGTGACCTTTTGCTAAATATTGGCGCTGGCACTCGAAAAACAGTAAGAATTTTCGCTAACCTAGCAGAATGGATCATTTGTTTAACACCCATAGGTTCTATTTAAATCTAAAAAGTATGACGTATTTAGTTTATTGTTTCCTTTTCGGTTTTATAGCATGCTTTTAATTATTATTTTTAAAATAAATATTCAAAAGTTTGTGGTGTAATTGAAATAGTTCATTGAATATGTTTTGAATTTTACTTGACGTTTTCATTTTAAATAATTATTTTGATAATTGTTTCGTATTAAGCTCAGCAGAGTGCTTTTAAAGTATAAAAAATAAGTATCATTTTCGTTGTTTTGTAATATTGTTTTGAATATTTATGGCTTTTCTTTTCTTTTTTTTTTTTTTTTTGTTCTGGTTGCTCAGGTGATTGATTTTACATTTTTGTCACAGAATCATTTGTGGCGGGAATTTACGAGGCCCTAAACATTAAATTCGTACTTTCAGTAATTTAGTTGATTTTAAATAATAAATGTGCTTTTAACATTCAAAAACGGTTTTTTGGCACACAATTCTCTCTAACACACACTAAAAGACTCATATCTTTTTACGTTTTGCAAAATTTAAAATACAGGGTGATCCAAAAGTCGGGACCAACTTTAAAAAGCGAATGAAGATAAAGAGATGCGGTTTGCACTGAACGAATCAAAAAGACGCCGGGTTTCGTGTGGCAACGATACAGAAATAGTTCTGTTTTCGACCAACAGATGGCACTATAGCTTTTTATTTCTCCATAACGTATTGGCGTATTGGTTTCGAATACCATTACCAGCTGCCGTTGAGCCTTTTTATATCTTTTTTTACTTTGCATGATCCTAGATCAGAAATCGGACAGCGGCATATGTTGGTCGCCAACAGAACTATTTTTGGTTCGTTGCCAGACAAAACCCGGCTTCTTTTCCATCCGTTTAGTGCAAACCGCAACTTTTTATCTTTATTCGCTTTCGAATAATTGGTTTTAAAGGGTCCTGACTTTTGGATCACCCGGTACATTTCCTAATAATATTTCATTTAATTTAAATTAGATTTTAAGCATAAAAGCGAGTGCCAGTAGAAATGGGACCAGTTAGATGCCGCCCTTTGGTAGGAAATAATAACATAACGGACTTTCAATTAAGGGGGTCCGTGGGACACATTTTGAAAAAAAAATTATTAAATACTTTATAGTTTTGAAATTTTTTGCACTGATTCACGATCTATTTAATGAGCAAAATCATAACATAAATACTAAAAAAAAAGTTTTTTTTATTTAAATTCAATTTTTTTTTAAAATGAGGTTGCTTTAAATTGCTATAACTCAAAATATTCTTCGTCAATTTTCAATTTTTTTCAAAAAAATTTGCACAAATATCTAAGTTTTAATTTTTATTCGGCGATTTTAAAAATATTGGTTCAATAAAAAAAAAGAAAATATTTGAAGAAAAATTTCGAAAAATTCAAAAATACTTTTTTTTTTAAAAAAAAAAATCATATTTTTTGCAGTAAACGTTTTTTTTTTTTCGAATTCGTCGAATGAAAATTAAAGTAAACTGCTTGAAAAAGATATGCTCCAAATTTCATTACTTTATCTCTATCGATTTCTTACTTATAAGAGTTTGAATGCAAGAAATCGGGAAAAATTGCGTCATGGAGAAAAACGCCTTTAAAGTTTAAAGATAAATGCACATTAATTAGGTACATGCAACAAAAAAAAAAATATATCTTTCGTTCTAATTAAGATAGAAACAAGGTTCGAACGTCCTTTTAAGCATATGGAAACGAAATTTTTTTCAAATGATAAAAAAAAAAAAAAAAAAAAAAAATGCAAAATTTTACGATTTTTGTGTCCCGGACCCCCTAAATGCCTCTAATTATAGGAAAATAAATGTTCTGATTTCTTTTACAGTCTACGAACAAACAGAAATGGATCGATTGACTTCCAGCCATTTATGGAAAATAGATTAGTGGGTTTTTGTATTTGATGCTCCATCATTGTCCACCCTTTAATGAAATAATTGCCATCATAATTCTTCAAAGCTTAAATCATCCAAATCAAAATGCTGAAATAATTTCACTTCCGTTCAGTTCATTGAAAATGACTACAACACTTTTTTAATCGAAGAAAGAAAAAACATTTCTTTTTAAAACATTTCTAAGAGCACAAAGACTTTCCTTTTTAAAGAAATAGCTTTATCCTTGATGGAATTAGCTTTGTTAAATCATTGCAGTAAGAAAAAGGGATAGATTTTCTTTCTAAACCAAAAACTATTCTGTATACATTTTGCTTGAACGGTTTTAGTATAGTAGAAAGTTATAGAAAACTGCATTGTTAGAGTAAAATTTAAAGGAATGATTAATGAACCGTGGAATTTTTTGCAAACTAAAATCACATTTAAACTCTCGTCATTTAAATATAATATCGCATCCTACATCAAAGGATAATTTCTAAACGAATGCTCAACATTTTGTTCAGACTGAAATGAAAGCTTAATTTCAAGCCGTGTTTAAATAATAACTAATACTTCAACTTTTCAAGCACATGAATAGAAAAGCCATATTCGTCAAAAGAGTCCTTTGATCACTTAAAATACCAACTTCGACTTTGATCTCCTTTCAAAATGCAAACTTTCCAAAAGTTCAAAAACAAATATTTTTTTTATCCCAATAAAAGGTTTCATCATTCGAATGTTTGTTGGACGGTTTTCAAAGTTCCCAATATTATTACTTCTAAAACTTTTACATGAAATGGCACTTTAGAGAGAAATATGAGATTGTATTAGAATATTGTAACGGATTCGGTGCGACTTCCACTTTCTTGAAATGCAGACACAGTTCTTGATTAAAAATACAGGAAATTTATTTACACTATGTACAGGGAAGATCGTCAACAACTGCTAAATTAATCATCAGCAATTAAGCAAATATCACACAAACCGTAAACTCAACGGTTACACACGTATTTACTTCCAAATACGAAAAACAACACAGCGAAATGCCTCGCAATAAACAGAGCAAATACGCTCTCCGTTCGAATTCTCAATCGAAACTCACTCTTTATCCAGCGTAACGGTTTATATACACACCGAAAGAGAACTCTCAAATATTCCAAACGCTTCTGGAAAATAGTAGACTGTTATCAAATTTTATCAATGAACAAAAAAAGAAATAGGGGGGTCGTATACTTTAGCCATATGAAAAGGGGTTGTATATTCATTACGGGAAACTATTTACAGGTTACGTTACTACAATAATTACTATTTACAGGATTTGTAACAATATTTAAAACTAACTTTTCAAAGAAAATAGTAGAATCAGTGCATTTCCAAAATATCTATTTAATTAATTTGTCACATGTTTTGGATAAATCTTATTAAACGTTCTTAAACTGTAAACAGAACAAATTCATTTATATAAGAAGTGAATTCCTTGGAAATGATATTTAAAGCAATTTGATTAGTTACTATGCAAAAATCCTCATTTGCAGTTTGAAATACAAAATGAGCTGATGTGTGCATCACATGACTTCCTTTTACTCCAATTTAATGTCATTTTCCCATTATTGGCAATTTTAACTTGATTCAATAGTTTACTCTCTAAATATCACCAACAGTGGCCAAATTGATACCAGATTTTAAAAAAATAATAATAAAATAAAATTTGAAAAAATCGCCAAATTTCTCGCCAAGTTGGCGACAAAAGTTGGCGACAAAAAGACTGGCGATATATCGCCAAGTATCCGCCAAATTATACCACCACTTGAGTTTACATCGAAATTAACAATGATTTCCCCTCAAAAAGGGGCAAAAGACCCCTTAGAAACACCCGAATGCAACCAAAAGAGGAGTTGCACAACTAGACCCCACTAGGAGCCTACGTACCAAATTTCAACTTTCTAGGACATACCGTTCTTGAGTTATGCGACATACATACGCGCATCCGCACGTACGCACATACACATGTACGTAAATAAAGACGTCACGAGAAAACTCGTTGTAATTAACTCGGGAATCGTCAAAATGGATATTTTGCGTATCTATACGTTCTTAGGCACTTATCCACGTGTGGTCGAGTCGAAAAAAAAAAAAAAACTTCAACATTCATTCGTGGGTGAGCAAAATGGAAATCAAGGTCGATTTTTGAGTGAAAACTTTTTCGCCTTTTTAGTAAAAGGAAGTAATCATATATATCGCTCATTTAAAGAAGCCACAATACGAAGAAATGAAGTTGAACTCTTTAGGAAATTTGCATTAAGAAAAGCGAATTTGATGTACTCTACAGTGATTAATATTCGAACAAAACATCTGTGATTATTTTCCAAAGAAGATAACGTCCTTTGAACACTGTAAGAAAATTCCGAAACGTTACTGAGTGTTTCCGTGTAACGTGTCGGGATTTCAATGATTTTTATCCACTTCCTGGAAAAATCAAGTATCATTGTCAAAAAGTTTCCTGAACTGCCACAAGTTGCACGAATGCAGATTTCTCACTGTTGCGAAAAATGTTTTTAGCTACCGGCTTAAAGACTGACTATGTTCATGAAGTGTATCAGCATCGTTTCGAATATGGGCTGTCCATGCTGATTAAGCTTTCTCAGGGAGCAAATAGGTATGGACGACGTTGCGTTGCGAGAATTGCAGGCGAGTACAATGCTCAATTCTGGCTTGACTTTGGTCATGTTTGCTATAATGTTAATGGAACTTGCCTAATAAATCTGGAAGGTGATAAGTTGTTATATTACACCACAACTGGGTTCAATCTGGAGGGTTTCTGAATTTTTCATTAGGCTTCCGGGATAATTTCAGGAATGTTACTGAATATTAGTGGAAAACGTTCCTGGTTTTTGTTAGGTGTGTTACTGCCAGAAATCGTGCACATCAGCTGCCCATTATTTTCCAGGAACGATTCTGAATCGTTTTTACAGTGAAGGCCTTTAAGCGAAAGAAAAAAAAAAAATAAAAATGTCTTATTGTGGCACTCTTCTTCCAAACGAGCGATATATACGTTACGAAATTTGAGGTATTTTTACTTTAAATCATGATTTTATTATATTTATTTGCTAATAACAGTTAGATTTTTACCTCCCTTCCCCACCCTCTGTTTTTGGCGCAGAAATTTTCTTTTTGCCTTTGGCATAAGAATTAATGATTTCTAATTCGAGTTCAATTTAAACATTTTGATGAAATTTGCTGTATAAATAATATATAACCAATTTAAAGTCATTTTAATATCAAAAATTGCTTAAAACTAAAAAAAAAAATTAAAAAAAAAATCAAGATCTACTTTTTTTTCATCTGAAACTCGACTTGGTTTTACCAATAGCCGTTAAGAAAAAGAAATTATTTTTATAAACATTTCATTGATTTTCAATGCTCTTGTAAGAACATCAACTTGCTAGTTGTTGACTGAAGATGATAATTAATGTAAATAATTGCTGTCAAGCTTCGAGTGCGAGCAGAATCAAAAAGGAAAAGTTTAGGACTGAAGTACTCTTATAACAGTTTTATTTTGTGCTTCTTCAAAAGAGTAATAAGGTTCTGATGTTTCTTTTGTTTTTTGATACTAATTTTTTTTCAAAGTTAAACTAGAAAAGAAAAAAAGATTACCGTGTCATTCTCGTCTCTTGTCAGCATTTTTTGCAAGCAAAAAAAAAAAAAAAAAAAAAGGACAAATATGCGAAGAAAAGGAATTGTGTTTCTCATGTATAAATACTTTAAATCTCTAGAGACTATAAGAATTTTTGTCACCAATGTATACATGTAGCTATAAACTAAGATATGCATTGCTGAAAGTTTATTTGTCAGAATGAAAGATTTTACTCCAAATTATCGTGATATTTTCCCTCTTTTAAATTTCTCTCTCTCTCTCTTTCTTTTTCTTTTTGAAGAAAGTGTTTAGGGTATTGGATTTTACTCCCCAGATTTTCTTTAAAAGGACTTTGTACCTGAACATATTTCATGATTTCATTAGCACATGCTACTTTTGCGAAGTTTCCGTCTATATCTTAGGCACCAATTTCTGGTCATTAGGCTATAATTTTGCAATATTTTTTTAAAATCTCAAATGAAGATGATTCCAGACCATT
Organism: Uloborus diversus; assembly: GCF_026930045.1. Taxonomy (NCBI): domain Eukaryota; kingdom Metazoa; phylum Arthropoda; class Arachnida; order Araneae; family Uloboridae; genus Uloborus; species Uloborus diversus. The sequence continues at coordinate 159,935,337 of NC_072738.1, forward strand.
GTTTTCAACTCTTAATATTAAACACAACAACGGGCCACATGGATCATCGGCGCGGGTTACGTACGATCCTCGGACCGTAGGTTGGCCACCAGTTTTGTATATTTTTTTTTTACATATAGAACAAAAATTTGCTATTTTTATGGACAAATAAAAAAAAAAAAAAATCTTGCACGTCAAAAGCATCTCAAAAACAAGCAAAAGGGTCTCAAGTACACAACTTAAAAAAAAGGCCACTGTATGAAGGGAACAGACCTACTCGACATTTTGGTGGTTCCGAAATTGTCGGTCGATAAAAAAATTAGAATTTCAATAAAAGCCTCGTTGCAGAAAACTGGTGACCAAGCTTTAGATGTGTTGCCTGATTGATGTTTGATCATTTTATTCTGTAGATGAAGACGATTTAATTAAAACAAATTGAAAACAAATTAGGTGTGAAAATAAGGTTCATTACATTAAACATTTCCTGAGACATTTTTGCTGAATTTGTGAACTAAGTTATCTTTATAGATTTACCTTAAGTGACATTTTACTCAACTTATCATTCATTGTTTTACGACACAGCAACCAGGATCATTAAAACGCATTTATAAATACTAGAAACACGGTTGGATCTAAGCATCACCGCACTAGTGACTCTAGTACGGTGATGATCTAAGGCCCCTATATACACTAATGCCCTTATATATACGAGCCGAAGCATTAGCTTAAGATGAGCCTTTTTGGATCGGAGCGCGTATTTGAGTGGTTGTCTTTTCTGGCAAGTTATCGCGTTTGGTGATTATTCACTTTGAGCAATTATTAGCGGCACGTGAATTTTCGGTAAATTTGGCGAAACCCGAAACCTTGCTGTGGTAACCCAAGTAGTGCAACAATGAAAAATACGATCCAAAATGGCTAAACTTAAGCTGATGCGTCGGCCTGTCTATGTAGCGGCTCTAATATGTACGAGCGGCGCATCAGCTTAAGATCAGCCATTTTGGATCGGAGCGCGTGCTTGAGTGGTTGTCTTTTCTGGCGAGTTATCACATTTGGTGATTGTTCACTGCGAACGATTATTAGCTGCACGTGAATTGCTTATTAAATAAATTATAATTTACGGCACATTTGGCGAAACACGAAACTTTGCTGCGGTAACCCTAGCTCGGCAACAATGAAAATTCCGATCCAAAATGGCTAAACTTAAGCTGATGCGTCGGCCTATCTATATAGCGGCTCTAGTTGGATCCAAACCTAGCTTGGAACCAAAATGGCTAAACTTAAGCTGATGCGCCGGCCTATCTATATAGCGAGTCTAGTTGGACCCAAACCGGGCTTGGAACCAAAATGTCGGATAAGTCGGTCTGAACTTTTCAAGGGGCTTTAGGATAAAGTGTAAACATCTACTTACATTTTATTCCACATATAAATTTTAGAGACTCTAACACAGCAAGTTTGAGAGCAGCAAAGTGTTTTATCTGTTTAGTAGTTTCATAAACTATCTTCTAGTTTTTGAGGAAAGTTTTAGAAACTCGGTACAACCTCAAGGGCTTTTAAACGCGTCTCTTAATGAGGAAAAGATAAAACTTTTAAGCCTTACGCTGCATTAAATTTACACCCTGTAAAATTTAATCGGAAAGTTAGTACATGAGATTTAGAGCATCCGAAGCAAAGCAGTAAATTCCCGTGGTATCATATTTTTTATGCTGAATGAAACAGAGTAAAAACTTTTTCTTCTTTATATTTCAATCTTAAAAAATTTTATTATCTTTGACCCAGACGACAGTTGCTTTATCCCCTGTTTTGGTAAAACTTGTCACTTTTTTCGTTGTTATAGGTATCTTAACGCTGCAAAGTAGGGTGTTCTTGGAAAAAACACTTATATAACGATTACTTACTTGAAAGCTAAATAAGAAATACGCTGTAAATAACACTGTAAAAAAATTCCGAAATGTTACTGAATATTTCCATGTAACGTTACGGGATTTCTATGGGTTTTGTCCACTTCCTGGAAAAATCAAGTATCCCTGCCAAAAAGTTTCCTGAATTGCTACAAGTCGCATGAATGTAAACTTATCACTGTTGTAAAAAATATGTTTAGCTCCCAGTTTAAAGGTTAACTGAGTGTATTTATAAAGTGTATCCGTTACAATTCGATTGCGGCCGTGCAGACTGATAAGGCGTCCAAAGGTCGCAAATCAGTCTATGGACAACGTAGCTTTGCTAGAATTGCAGGCGAGTAAAATTCTTGATACTTACTTGCAATTCTTTCTTAGCTGTGACCATGCTTGCAATCTTGCTTTTGGAGCTTTCTTCGAACCGCCGTTTGGTGACAAACTGTTCTAGTATGCCCACCAATATTTACTCTAAGATTCCAGAGACACTACTGGCTTTAAACGGTAAGAGTTCTGAATGTTTTAGGAAGCTTACAGGATAATTTCAGTAAAGTTACTGAATTTTAGCGGAAAACGTTCCTGATTCTTCCAAGATATGTTACTGGAAGAAATTGGGCACATCAGCTGCCCATTATTTTTCAGGAACGTTTCTGAATCGTTTTTACAGTGAAGATGCAATAAAGTTGTGCTTCCTGTCTTAACGTAAATAAATTTATACGATTTTCATTTCCTTTCGTTTTCGAGGAAAAAAAACTATTTTTACTAATTAACCCGAGAGAGATCATGCACCTAACAGTGACAAAAGAGATCGCGCGGGGTGACTGAGTTACCCCAATCAGTTTATCTAAAATTTTCTATAAATCATCATTTTCTACACTGTAAAAACAAATCAGAAACGTTCCTGGAAAATAATGGGCAGCTGATGTGTCCAATTTCTGCCTGTAACATATCTTGCAAAATCCCAGAACGTTTTCAGCTAAAATTCAGTAACCTTTCTGATATTATCCTGGAAGCCTCCTGAAAAATTCAGGAATCTTGCCGCTAAAAGCCAGTCGTGCCTCTAGAAAAATAGTGTAAACTTAAAAAAGTAAACTTTCATGTAAATTTTATAATATAATAGCATGGCATCTTCCTGATTTTTCAAGGGAGTTCCAAGAGCATTACTGCAAACATGGCCATAACTAAGCCAGAATTGCGGGTAAGTAACGAGAATTTTACTCGCCTGCAATTCTTGCAACGCAACGTAGTCCATACTTATTCGCTCCCTTTGGGAGCTTAATTAGCATGGACGAGCCTTAATTTCAACGAAGTCGATACACTTAATAAATACGCTCAGTTAATTTTTAAACTGGGAGCTAAAAATATTTTTCACAACAGTGAAAAGTCTGCATTCGTGCAACTTGTAACAATTTAGGAAACGTTTTGACAATGATACTGGGTTTTTCCAGGAAGTGGATAAAAACCATTGAAATCCCGAAACGTAACACGGGAATACCCAGTAACGTTTTGGAATTTTTTTTTACAGTGTATCGTTTCATTATTTGAAGCTTTTCGTTTTCATGTCAGTATTTAGAGCGCAAAGCAATATAACTGCAAAAAGAAAGCTAGAGAACGCAAAGTTCTACTCTGCTTAGAATTAGAAATTTCGAAGTAGTAACAGTCGCGCGGGGAGAGTGTTACGCCATTAACACGTGAATTCCAAGAAATGTTTGCTTCATGAGCAAAACGAAAAGAAAAGCGAAAATTACACTTCACCTACCAATGGGACTGTTAGATGGGAGGATACTGAAAGGGTGATTGTCTACAGATAAGTACAGTGATGGTAAAAAAATTTGCATCACCCGCGCCGCAAAGGAGAGGAATATCATCCCAACTGTATTCCACATGCAGTCAAACATCCCTTATCCCAGATGATTTGGGGATGTATTTCCGATCAAGGAGTTGGTGGGCTTCACTTTGTGCAAGGGACAGTAAACGCTCAGGTGTATATTGGCATTTTGGAGGAGAAATTGCTTCCTACTATCCGGGATCACTTTACTTCAGTTCCAAACGTCATTTTCCAGGATGATTCTGCTCCGTGCCATAGGGCAAAACTGGTGAGTAACAACTTTAAAAACCTTTATTGTGCCATTGGACTTAAATTGCCATGGGGTTAAGTAATTTTTTTCTCTTAACTCACACGCAGGTTCAGAAATGGAAAAATGAACACGGGGTCAGCATCTTGCCTTGGCCCGGAAACAGTCTCGATCTACGTAAACAATGATCGGATTCCTGCTGTTAAATGTTTATTTCATAAGTTTTGCAGAATTTCACATACATTCATCGTTAATCGGTTGACCAAAATTTCTCACATAATCCCATTGTTGTGAAAATGCGAGGGTGATGCAGTTCTTTTTACCAGCACTGTATTTACCCTGCGACACATGTTTGGATAAGTATGGGGTGACTGTGTGCCTTGCGCGATCTCTCTCGGGTTAATACGCAAATGTTATGACGATCAAAGGTATATAACATGGCTGAAATGATTGCTATTACTTTCTCTGTCTGTATAATCCCATGGCAGCTATGCAACAGTGTATTTTCTTTGAAAAGGCAGGAAAGCCACCTTTCAATATTTAAATCGTAATACATTTCATTTATTTATTTAGTTTAATGATTTCAGGATAAATTATTTCAGAATATCTTTGGTACGTTTGTGTAGTCAATCAAGCATTTACTTTTACAGCATTCCTGAAATCTCTCCTCAGGAATGCTAGCAAAACCTATTTGATAAAAAATAAAGTAATTTTTCAAACTTATGTCGTAAATAATGTCTAGAACTTCCCCAAAATAATAATAAAAGAAAATTTTGTAACAAATATTTTAAAAAATCCAAACTTTCCTAAGCATCTTTGGATATTTGTTTTAAATTATAATCATGTAAAAAAAACCTAGATTTTTTTCCCTGCTTCATTTATGGCTCTGAATAATTTTCTCAACCTTTTGTGAATCCAAGTTTTCTTCAATTATCTTTCTCCAATCAGTCGAATTGCTTCCTAACAAAGTTGCCAAATAAACAGTTATCAATAGACGGTAGAACTGAATCGAAAGTTTACAAGAAAAACATAGAACTTCACTTCAGATCAAATGACTTTTTTATGTTCCATTAAATTTGTCTTCCTTTTGCTCTTGGATTACGGGAATTCAGAAAAAAGATTAAGAGGAGTTCGTACAAAACCTTTTTTTTAAAATTGGATATTTTTTTGTCGTGCTTAAAAGCAGCTCAATTGATTTTTGTTTTTAATAGACTGCCCTCACAACATGATTTAACCGATGGTTATTTTATTAATAACTAACAGTTTTCTGCAACACAAACTTAATACTCCTTTAGTTATGTGCAAGCGTGTTTAAAACAATGGTGTAGACATGTGTTTTAACATTCGTGCAAATGTTCATATACAAATAACAACAATTTCTAAGTTGTGTGGAAATGTGTTCATGCACGTACTTTAGCAATTCATAAGTTGTGTGTAAATATGTTTTAACATTTATGCAACTGTGTTTTAACACAGTTGTGTGCAAAAGGGTTTCAACACCGTTGTGTGGAAATGTGTTTTAACATTTATGCAAATGTGTTCATACACATACTTTAACAATTCTTAAGTTGCTTTCAGATGTGTTTTAATATTTGTGCAAATGTTTTCATGCACATACTTTAGTAATTCTTAAGTAGTGTGAAAATGTGTTTTGACACAGCTGTGGACAAAAGTGTTTCAACACAGTTGTGTGCAAATGTGTTTTAAAACAGTTGTGTGCAAATGTGTTTTAAAACAGTTGTGTGCAAATGTGTTTTACACTTGTAGAAAAGTGTTCATACAAAGTTGTATGCAAATGTGTTTTAACATTCTTTATAAAATCTGCAAACTGATACATTTTACATAACATCAGAAATTTTCTGGTCTTTAAGTCAAAGAGCTTGAAGGCTTTTCAAAGTATTTTCATTTAAAAATGCTTGACAATATAGAAATGGGGCCGTCCCCAAATGACGTCTCTCTTCAAAGAGAGGAAAGGTATTCGTAAAATGCAGACACTTTTCGAAACGGGGGGGGGGGGTGATGAACGAGGCATATTTTGTTTCTAGAAATGACTTAAATGTTAAAAAGATGTGTTTGACATAATTTGCAGCATTAACTAATTTAGAGAATATTGATTGCAGAATAGAAAGTCGATATTAGTATACGGGAAAGTAGGCTCGTTTAGTTCTGGACGGAACTTCTTTCAATTTAAGATTTTATCGTCATCGGGCAAAAGAAAGGAGAAACTTCAAGAATAGTAAATTAAATGGAACACTCATTTAGTTCATTCAAGTAAAATTCAAAACAGTAGGATAACAAGAAATTGAAATAGATTTGAAATTCAATTAAAAAAATTCAGTTTGTAATAAAACAAACACCGTCCCGTAAACCATATAAACTGCTTCTTTTTTTTTTTTTTTTTTTTTGTTTATCAAATTGGACGAAATTTCCCTTCTTTAAGTATGTATGAATCATCTTGAGCATTTGTTAATTTTATTTTTAAGAGTTATGGGAGATATCGAGTTTTTGATTTTATAATTTCGTAAAACTTTCCTCTTTTCTGATTTTATTGCTACGCGGACGTGAAACTAAATTCTTTTTGGTCTTCAGTACAAGAGGAAAAGTTTTTTTTTTTTTTAATCCCATAGTTGTATATACAAACGGAAAATGAACGCACATTAAATCAGAGCAAGAAAATCAAAACTGAATTTTTAAACAAGCTACGAGCTCAAAAAAAAAAAATAAATAAATAAATAAATAAATAAATAAATAAATAAAATAATAATACTTATCTTCATCAAATATATATTTTTCGAAAGAAATGTAGTTCGTCAGCAAACTATGAGAACTTCTATCCGATATGCCGATGAAGACCCTCAACGGTATTTTATTTTTAGTCACCGAAATCCTCTTGCGTTGAAATGGGGCATTGAAAAGCAAAGAGATGTAAGTACACTTTTTAAAGTTTTGAGTGAAACGAGTTTAAAGATCAGGTCCTAGGTAGGCTTTTATTAAAACTTTTTCTAATGATGCTGTATTTCAGCACCTATAGTACTATCTCTTGCCCCAAAACAGAAGGGAGACTTCCCTAATATTTCAAATTGTTGCCTCTAAAATTTTAATTTTAGCACTAACATCTCTTTGCTTCTGCCTGCCTCTCTTTTCTTATGGTTCAAATTAAACTGAAAGTTTTAGGGAAAACTATTAAAAATGTGTATTTGTTATAAAATATATAAAATATTGTAACGGATCCGGCGAGACTTCCAACTTTCTTGAAAGGATGACACAGTTCTTGATAAAAACACAGGAGTTTTATTTACACTATGTACAGGAGAAATCGTTAACAACTGCTAAATTAATCATCAGCAATTAAACAAGCATCACACAACACCGTAAACTCAACGGTTACACACGTATTTACTTCCAAATACGAAAACAACACAGCGAAATGCCTCGCTATAAACAGAGCAAAATGCTCTCAGTTCGAAATATCAATCGAAACTGAAACTTTTTATCACGCGGGACGCCTTTATGAACATCGAAAGAAATCTCTCAAATATTCCAAACGCTTCTGGAAAATAGTAGACCGTTATCAAATTTTTTCAATGAACAAAAAAAGAATTAGGGGGATCGCATACTTTAGCCGAATGAAAAGGGGTTGTATATTCATTACGGGAAACTATTTACAGGTTACGTTACTACAATAATTACTATTTACAGAATTTGTAACAATATGTTCAGTTTTTGAACTTCATAAATAAAATCAAAAGATGTTATGCATCCAACAAAGTAAAATTCAGGATAAATCTGGGAAAAAAAATGGTAGACCATCAAGAACATAAAGATAAGATGCTTTAGAAAAAAAGAACTGGAAATAGTTGATGCACTTGTGGGAGGAAAATTGTTTTTTATTTCTTTTTTCCCCTCCCTGCTTGAAGCAGGCCTTTTTAGGAAATCATTTTTGAAGGTAATTTCTCGCGAAAATTCAATTTAATTTACTATGCCTCTGGATAGCTGTTTGACTCTCTGGAGTGAAAACGCGGTGCCTCAGGGTGCATTGTAGGCTAGGAATTGTGAACAAGGTGAATGACGCTACTAAATGTGAAAACGGTCCTCCCCTAAACGCAAGGGTGACACGTTAGCGCATCATTCAACTACAACCAATGGCGAACGAAGCAAGTAACAACGTAGATGCACTTCCGCATTGAATAAATTACGGATTGGATTAAAACTAAAGGTTTCTGGCAATTTACTCTTCAAAATTTTGCGTAAGTACTGCAGGGTAGGCAAAAACCCGGGGTTTTTTTTTTTCAAAAAAAAATCCCATGGACCCAGGGTTTTTTGGGTTTTTTTAAAAATAAAACTCAAAAAAAAAACCCCAACTAAAGCTGGGTTTTTTTAAAGAAATGTGGGTTTTTTTTTTAGGGAAAATGTGGGGTGCTTGTAGCATATTGTAGCGTAAGCATATGGACGAAGTACAAAAATTTTCACTTTAGTTTCCATGATTACCAACAGTTAGGGCAAAGTTACTTCTCGAGTGATAAAATCTATCGTCGGTTTTTAATTACTGCATTTTTTTTTTTTTTTGCATTCTACTTTATTGTATTTCATTTTGTCATCCAAAACTACTGTAGAACCTCAAGTAGTTTAAATCCCTTTTTACTGAATTCCAGCTTAATCAAGACATTTCTTTGAATTTTATGTTGCCTGTTTTTCTATTTCTGTGTACAGAATAAGAAATATTAAACTTTTTCGTAAGATAATGAAAATACTGTACATCTTATTCTGTTTTCTGTCCGGTCGTTTGTAAAACCTCTTAATTTCTAAAAAATATACCTTGTTTATTCAAGATTTGTGACGTGTTGCTTTGCGGAAAATAATTCTCATGAAAGCCTTTTTAGCTAGAGTAGTTTCCTCTGTACAATCTACAAATATTGAGAAAATCAGACGTGACATGACTTAGTCACGATAATTTGAGTAATTTATTGACCAGTTAAAGAAAAAAATTAAATATATATTTATTTAAAATCTTTGAAGTATTTTTTAATGCCATTAAGAGTTAAAAGAAATACTATTAAAGTTCAAAATTCATTTTTTATGTCTATTGTCTGTGGTAAGAATAAATAAAAAATTTTAAACTGTGAAAGTATTTAAATTAATTAATTTTTTAAAAAACTTCAACGAAAGTTTAAAAAAAAACCCAAAAGTGGGCTAAATAATGGGTTTTTTCAAATGGGTATTTTCAAAAAAACCCATTGGGTCCAACCCAATTGAGTCCAATCCGGCCAACCCTGAAGTACAGATATTTGATCAGACCCCGAAGTGGTTTTTTGTTGGAAAAAAGTAGGAAATAAGGAATTAAAAATTAAAAAAGTAAGAAAAAACCCACTTAAAAAAGCAGGAAAAAAATAGGAAGAGATAGGGCTACACACACGTCAAGAGGAAACAACTTTAGCGTAAAATTTATTCCTAATGTAATGTAAACTAGCTGTATTTTTGAATTAAAACTGTCCTAAAAATTAACTAATAGTACTTTTGAAGCATTAAAGGAATATAATGAAAGAAAGAACCACAACAACAAGACGAAAAAAAAGCAAACTGACAATCATCAGTACGAAAAATAAACTGGTGGAAACAAAGATATTAATCAGAAAAATACGAAAATAAAATCCAAACAAACAAACACCTTTCAACAATACAGTAATAAAATTTTTAAGTGTGAAAAAAAAAACTAATAATAATAATAAAACTCATATTTTGGAGCGATAAAACCATTTTTGCCAAAGATTTGTTTTGTCAAAAACGAAAATATTCCTTCGAGAGCATCCATTTATCATTTGATAATACTAACACTTTCAGCTCTTGTTGCCATAAACTATGATACAAAAAGCAAAGCAAATATTAAATTAGTTTTAGTTTAAAATAATCAGCAGCTGGCATGCATTCTTGCTTACAGATGTTTGAATTTGAAAAAAAAAGGAAAAAGAATGAAAATGCAGAACTATATAAAATAAATTTGTTGTTAAATATGGGACATAAAATTTAGAATAAAATATTCAAATTGAATAAGAAACTAAATAAGTAAACTAAAGGGTTTGTATTATGGTATGTATTTTTAGCATTCAACGTAAATTTTTGTTTCAGGCACGTCATTTATGGGGGTCAGTGAGGTCAATTTCTCTCCTCCCTGGCTTTGGCAAAATAATAATTAACTACAAGTAAATGTGTTTTTTGTTGTTTTCAGATAAAATTTGCATTCAGTCTACGTCCTTCACTAGCCACCCCTGGGGGAAAAATCAAAATGACGGACCAGTTTTAATTTTAATAAAGCAGTAGAAACGAATATTGTTTTATTGGTTTGATGGTTTTTACCTCCTTCTTGTTCCAAAATTTTTGTCACGGGAAAAAAAGGGTAAAATTCATTCATGGTAAACATAACATTATTATCAGAGACAAAGATCAGTTACTAATTTTTTTTCTGTGCATAAAAGGGAAGGCATGTAGTTTCTCTCAATCCTCACAATACAACAAAAATATTAATTCGGAAATTGTTCACGAAATTGAGAGCGAATTGGGAGCACCGGGTATCAAATGCCTGCATATATCTCCTCTCCCCCCCCCTTGATCAGGCTCCCTGAGTACGATAACTTAGAGTAGATACGCCGCATCGGTGTAATTGCCGCACCCCGAAAAGAGTACGAATCTGCCAAATTTTTTTTAAATGTTCAGAAATGTCGCATTGCCATAAACGCAGCACATAAAATGATGAGCAACTCTTTGATATTAATGATGTATCAGGGTAGAAAATACCCATTAAAAAAGTACAGTACATATTTGCCTGTGTGTCTCTGTCACCCCAACTTTTAAAAATGTGAAGAAATAAAAACGGAATAAAATTGGATTTCCAATTTTTCTCCAAACATCGGGAACGTTTTTGCCAATCTAGGTTTTGCCTTTTTTTTTTTTTTGCAAATACACTCTTTGCAAGGAAAAAAAACGAAATTTAATAAAGTTTTGCATCATGTTTACGATTTAGAACAAGAATGAACAACTGTATCTGTATCTGTTTGATTACGGCACGTCCATGCTGATTAAACTCCCAAAGGGAGCAAAAAAAGTATGGACTACGCAAGAATTGCAATCAAGCGAGATCCTTGCAGTTCTGCTTAGCTTGGGCTCTTTTTGCAATACTGTTTTTGCAACTGTCTTGATTCATCTGGAAGGTGCCAAGCTGTTAATATATCACTACCTACGATTACTCTGAAATTCCGGAGACACGACTGGCTTTAAATGGGAAGATTTCTGGATTTTTCAGGAAGGTTACTGAATTTTATCGGAAAACGTTTCTGGCTTTTGCGAGTTATGTTACTGGCAGAAATTGAGCACATCAGCTGCCTATTAATTTTCAGGAACGTTTCTGAATCGTTTTTACAGTCAAAAATGCGTACATTTTTCGTACAATCCGTAAAAATCAGCAAATATGAAAAATATTAGGTTTTCACTTATTTTTATGAACTTTTTAAGGACCAATCAGAAAAATCAGGTATTTCTAAAGATTTTTCAGGGACCCATCGGAAAACCAAGCATAGCGAGGCTCCTAGTTGGCAGAATAAAATGCGTCGAGTTTTCAAGGAAAGTGGGAACCTTGTTATCAATAAATTACTAAATTTTCACATTACAGGCATGTTTAAATAAACGTTGTTTCATTTGTTGAAATGGAAATTTGCAAAGATTTTGAATCCTACATTGTAAAAATGATTCAGGCACGTTCCTGGGAAATAATGGGCAGCTGATGTGCCCAATTTCTGCCGGTAACATATCTTGCAAAATCTAGGAACGTTTTTCACTGAAATTCAGTAACCGTCCGGACATTATCCTGGAAGCCTCCTGAAAAATTCAGAAATATTCCCGTTAAAAGTCAGTCGTGTCTCTGGAAAATTCGAGTAAACTTAAGAAGGTATAATAAAATCGCTCGGCATCTTCCTGATTTATCAAGGAAGTTCGAAGAGCATTAACTGCAAACATGGCCAAAGCTAAGCCAGAATTGCTGAGGAGAATTTCACTCGCCTGCAATTCTTGCAAAGCAACGTAGCCCATACTTATTCGCTCCATTTGGGAATTTAATTAGCATGAACGGGCCGTAACTTAACGGAAGCCGATATACTTTATAAATACGCTCAGTTAATCTTAAAACTGGGAGCTAAAAATATTTTTCAAAACAGTGAAAAGTATGCATTCGTGCGACTTGTAGCAATTCAGGAAACTTTTTGACAATGATACTTGATATTTCCAGGAAGTGGATAAAAACCATTAAAATCCCGAAACGTAACACGAAAATACCTAGCAACGTCTCGGAATTTTTTTACAGTGTAAGACAATTGAGAGATAAAAATGGCAAATGGTGGACATCGGTTTTTACACGCGGAAAAGTAAACTCGTTTAGTGTTTGATGAATTTCTTGCAATGACTTAAAAAGAGAGAGAGAGACGGAGAAATTTCGTCTATAAACATTAAAACATTTAATTAACATCAAGCATATTACAAGCGGCAAAGATTCTACTTCTACAAACAAAATACAAAGAGAAGGGGAAAACACTTGACAGTTGTTCCCAGCCTGCGTTTTTCATTCCTTTTCTTTTTTTTTAAAGAACTTGGTTTGGAAGATGTAACTGCAACTGTAACACGTTGCGAGTTGAAAGAATCAAGAGGTTCCTTCCTATACAATCCAGGAATAGAACTCCGCTATTTGTTTTTATTTATTTTTCTGTAGCCCTTTCTTCTTTCTTGACTTAAAATGCAATAGAGTGCGAACAATAAATCAGGGAGTTTTAAAAGTTTTAAAGAAACATGAAAGTTCGAAACATTTAGGTTAATTAAGTGTGTCAATGAAAATATCAGAAGACATTGTGCAGTACAAAGTTAATTTCTAAGAAATGAGCTGTAACAATGAACAGTAAAAGTTTTTTTTTTTTTTTTTTTTAACATTAAGAATAATGTACCTTATTTTCTCTCTTTTAATTTCAAATATATATGTGCCCATTAAATATTCCTGTGCATCTTTATAAAACTAAATATTGTTTTACAAAAATGTTTCTCGATATGTTTTGTTTGGATTATTAAAAAAAGTTTTAAGTACATCCTCATTGAATATAATTTTATAACATTTAACAGATCTTCGTAACCGAAAACTCCTCTCTCAGAGAAATAGTTAGATATATTCTTATCTTACGAAAAATGTTATGCAAAGATATTTTTTGCACTTAAAAGCTTTCTTTGAAAGTAAGGATCTTGAACATTCAAGAATTGCTCATAATATTCACTTGTCCAAAGTTAACGTTGATCTGATTTTTTAGATTACCATGACGACGATTGTTTTCAAGGTTTATTAAGAGAGCGAAGTTTTCGTCGTCACAGTTGCAAATCGGTTGCAGTTTAATTTTATTCATATTTTTCAAACTTAAGCAAACTTTGAATTAAAAAGAAGGTTTTTTCGTGTAAAATCACGTATTTTCAGGAAAAAACAGATTGTTGTTTCCCATCATTTAAGATTGATGAGAAATAAAAATATATACCCTTATACGCTGTAACTGATCTTTATGATCAGGATACTGATGAGTATCGTCGATAAAACCTTGATCTTCAATATCCCATCCTAATCACCATTTATTTTTTTAATGGATATGACTCGTATCACGCATTTTAGAAAAACACCAGCCATAATATGGCGGGAATAGAATTTCTTGATCCAACGAATAGGGTTCTATCAAAATTCGGATTGCGAAAAGCATAACTGAAATCCATAAGTCGAAATGAAAATGAATGCTGGATGTTTTATGTTCCATTTTTTATGCTTTCATTTATTTTGTATTTATTTATACCGAAGCTAAAGCTTCATATACATAAAGGGCTGCGTAGAATGCGCCTTGGCTCCAATCACCATGTAAATGACTGGACATTCATTGAATCCACCGCATAATATGTAACCAGAATGCACAGAGAGAAAAAAACCACATAGAAAATAAATTACATATTGGGTAATGCATAAAATTTATCACATGTATCCTCGTGGGCGATAAACAGTTTTGATCATGCATACGATTTCAAGAGTTTATCCCTACTAATGGACTGACACCGAATGCATGAAAGCAGCAGCACGTAATTGGTACACTGTAAAAAAATTCCGACACGTTACTGGTTATTTCCGTGGAACGTCTCGGGATTTCACACGTTTTCACCTATTTCCCCGTAAAAACAAGTATCTTCACAAAAAAGTTTCCTGAATCGCTACAAGTTGCACGCGTGCAGACTTTTCACTGTTGTGGAAAATATTTTTAGCAACCACTTTAAAGATTGAATGAGCGTGTTTATTAAGTGTATCGGCCTAAGATTGCTATGACCTGTCCAGATTGACTAAACTCTCAATGAGAGCGAATATGTCAATGGACAGCTATAGCTTTGGGAGGCAGGAATTGCCGGCAAGAGATATGCTTGGTTCCTTCTAGCGTAGCTTTGGCCGTTGTCGCTCTGATTTATATGGAGCCTTATTGGTAAATTAGTAAGGTTCTAATCAATTACACTAAACCTATTTAATTTTTCTAGAATGTTCTAGAGACATGACTGGCTTTAACAGGGCAGTTTTCGCACGTCTTCATAAAAGTTTCAAGGTTAATTTCAGATCAGTTACTGACTTTTAGCGGAAAGCGTTCCTGGTTTTTCCAAGATATGTTACTGGAAGAAATTGGGCACATCAGCTGCCCATTATTTTCCAGGATCGATTCTGAATCGTTTTTACAGTGTAACGAGCGTATAGAGCAAGAGAACCCTTTTACCCAGTATTGCCAGATTGGGGGAAATTTCCCCATTTTGGGGAAACCTGGTGCTCTCTGGGGAAATTTTGGGGAAATGGGTTTTAAGGGGAATTCTTTGGGGAATTTTTTTTTCCTTGGGAAAAACCTGGGGGGGAAAAAAACCTCGGGGAAAAATTTTTTTTTTTTTCGTGTTTAAATTTGCGTCGAGAAGTAATGGGAACATTGTTTGTATCAAACAGCGTTGGGTTAGCTTTGCTCAACTTTATGGAATTCGCATTTCGCATTATGTGGAATATTACGCTATGGAATTCGCATTAATGTTCTGCGTGAGTAACTAGTTGATACGTGAAACAGGTACAAATAAATGTGATGAAGAGTGTTCTGGAATAATTAGATACAAACATCATAGTTTAAATGTACATACAGAAGCAGAGTAGTAAATGCAAGTAGAACAAAACTATTTCGTTATTTCTTATCTCTCGGTCAGGAGCTTCTATTTATGACTAGTGGCACTCGCACGGCTTTGCCCGTAGTAGAAAAATTAAAAGGTCTTTTGGTTCCCCTGTATATTAACAAATAATGCATGGTGAATTTCTCGCCAATTGGCTTGCCAACGTTACGGTTCCACGTTATGATAACTTTTTTAATTTACTCGTCCATCATATGATAATTTTTCTCGGAAAAATGTTCTTAAAATTAGAATAGAAAAAGAACAAAATCAAATTTTCAAAGAATCGCTTAAAGGTGCACACGCCCATGCTACAAACTAATTCTTTGCGAAATTTCATGAAAATCAGCCGAACGGTCTTGGCGCTATATGCGCGTTAGAGATCCTGACAGACAGAAAGAGATCCGGACAGAGAGATATCCAGACAGAGAGACTTTCAGCTTTATTATTAGTAAAGATAAAGAAAGATAAAGATCAAGAAGACAAAAAAAAAAAAAAAAAAAAGCGAAAATGTGAAGAAAAAATAGTTGGGGGATTTTATAGGAAAATTTGGCTATTTGGGGGGAAAAAAATTTTTCAAGAGACAAAAATATTAGCGGAAGTCGATTTATTTTATGAAAATATTAGTGAAAAAATAATTTTTGCATTTGGGGAATTTTGGTAGAAAACATCGCTTTTTGGGGAAAAGTTGGAAGGGAATTAGGGAAATCTGGATTTGACCATCTGCCAACACTGCTTTTACCCAAAGTACATCGAGTGTAGTTCATCAGACAGAGTTAGTGTTTCTAACTGATCATCAGCGTCTCCGCGGAGCGGCAGGAAGCGCGGAGGGTGGCACTCGGGGAGGGAGAATAGGGGGGGGGAACACAAAAATGGGCAAAAAAAAAGGTGGGGGGGGTGAACAAACTCACGAGATATCGGCCCCCATATTGTATTGTTTAAGTATACAACTTGCAGCTTAAAACAAACTGGTGGTAATAATTTAAAAAGTAAATAGATGTGGCTATTACAGGATCCGGCATATTAGGCGGAAGTGCTATTGACAGATAGTATGTAGTATTTATACCTGCCATTAGCAGTAGTAGCAATGCAGGTGTGGCGAAAAGATGGCAACTTTTTTTTATAATATAATTTTATCAAATAAAGAAATTTTAACAAATTTAACAGTTAATAACAATAACATGGACCTTTGGTCATAATATATTCAGCCTGTTTCAAAGTGGCCTCCTCCGGCTGCGATACACACGTCCAGACGTGTGGCTTAAAATTTTCAGAGATGAGCCGCAGGTCCTCCGGCGACAATCAAACCCATTCCCGACGCAGCAATTGCTTCAGCGCCTCCAAACTTTTGTGGGGCTTAGCACAGGCCTTGGCCTCTAAAATGGACCACACGCTGTTGTAGACCATCGGATTGAGGTCCGGCGAGTATGCAGCTGTGCTGCCGACGAGATGAAGTTTGGAAAGTGGGTCTTGCACCAGTCTTGCGTCATTTTTGCCTCGTGAGCCGGCGCCTAGTGCTGTTGAAACGTTCAATTTGCATCGACGAAATGCTGTTGAGCCCAGGGTAGCACAGCAGCCTCGAGAATGTCGCGGCAGTAGACTTCTTGGTTGATTTCATCGCTTGATCCACGAAAACGAGTGGACACTTTAAAAATGATTTAGTTCCTGGAAAATAATGGGTAGCTGATGTGCCTAATTTCTGCCAGTAAGATACATTACAAAAACCAGGAACGTTTTCAGCTAAAATTCAGTAACCTTCCCGAAATCCTCTTGCAAAATTCAGGAATCTATCCGTTTGAAGCCCGTCGTGCTTCGGGAGAATTATAATAAACTTAGGTAGGTATTCTATTATAGCTTGGCACCTTCCTGATACATTAAAGAAGTTCCACCAGCAGTAATGCAAATATAGTCACAAGTAACATTGAATTCCAAGCAAGTATCGAAATTTTTCATCGCCTGCAATTCTTGCAAACAAATGTAGTCCATGCTTATTCGCTCCCTTTGGGAGCTTATTAGCATGGACGGCCCGCAATCGAACCGAAACCGATACACTTTATAAATACGCTCGGTTAATCTTTAAACTTTGAGCTAAAAATATTTTTCACAGTAGTGAGTAGTCTGAATTCGTGCTACATGTAGCAGTTCAGGAAACTTTTTGATAATGGTACTTGATTTTTCCAGGAAGTGGATGAAAACCATTGAAATCTCAAAACGTTGCATGGAAATACATTTTTAACGTTTTGGAATTTTTTTTACAGTGTACCGCTGACGCAAATTAAACCACAAACTATCACCGAAGTGGGTTTTTGATAATATAAAAATTTGAGAAAAAAAAATAAAGAGACGCTTGGCCGACCTGACATTGTTACAACAGTGAAAAATGTGATATTTGTGAGATTTGTCCAACCAGGAATCTCCAAAGTGTTTCACACTTAAACATGCAGCGGGAAATAGATTTTCTCATTAAAATATAAGAAATATACGAAAAAATCTGTACGGTGATCACAATGTGAATATTTTGTCTAGTCGAGCAGACTCATGCCGGTCAAATTGGAACCCCGTGCGAAATTCTTGCTGAGAAGTATTTAAAGAAATACCATTTCAAATATGGTCTTCCACAACACATGACGATGCTTGACGCGCCATGCCATTGCTGCTGCTGTAAATGAAACATATACTGCTATATGTCGCCACCACTGTGGAGAGAGTTACATACTCTGTATGACGTAACAGAGGGATAAAATTTAGAAATAATAGCATAATCGAGTAAATCATAGTTAGTTCTGACGTTGGCAGTATTATTTTTCTATTGTTACGAATTCTGTAAATAGTAATTATTGTAGTAACATAACCTGTAAATAGTTTCCCGTAATGAATATACAGCCCCTTTACATTCGGCTTAAGTATACGACTCCCCTATTTCTTTTTTTCATTGATAAAATTTGATAACGGTCTACGCATTTCGAGAAACATTTCGAATGTTGTGGAATCTTTTCGATGTTTATAAAAGCGTCCCGCGTGATAAAAAGTTAGTTTCGATTGAGAATTCGAACTGAGAGCGTATTTGCTCTGTTTATTGCGAGGCATTTCCCTGTGTTGTTTTCGTATTTGGAAGTAAAAACGTGTGTAACCGTTGAGTTTACGGTGTTGTGTGATAATTGCTTAATTGCTGATGATTCATTTAGCAGTTGTTAACGATTTCTCCTGGACATAGTGTAAATAAAGCTCCTGTGTTTTTATCAAGAACTGTGTCGTCCTTTCAAGAAAGTTGGAAGTCTCGCCGGATCCGTTACACTATGTATGCATGTCGCGCTTGAGACTCTTCTACAATTCTCCCACTCGTGGTGAGTGCTTTCGGTCAACTCTCGAGAACTCGAAGCCTTATAATTCGAATATTCCTTTATTTCAAAATTTTAATTCGGTCTCGAAATCATTTAGTGTTCTCAGTTCAAAGTTGTCTCTATCTCGAATGTACTCCTTTCAAGTCGAAGTTTTTGCGAAAGTTTCGTTTTCATTTTATTCATAGAAATGTAGACAAAATAAGAACAAAAATAATACTTTTTTTCCCTTCAACACCCTATTTTGCTTATTAGCTTGAATGAAGGAATAATTTTTTTGCCACAGTGCTCTTTAATGCACAAGGTGTTGCAAGATTAAGTGTAAAGTAGCCGATTGGGTTACTTTTTGCCGTGGCTGTAGAACTAAAATTTTATTGCTGGCTAATCTTTGAGATACTCAAGGTTTGGGCAAAAAACAAAAAAAAGTCTTATTTTCAGTGTAACTCAAATAAGTTGCTTTTGGGGTTAAAATGAGACGAACTGAAATGCGATATAAAGTAAAAAAAAAAACGTCCTTTTTCAAAGTTTCTTTATAAGATTTAATCTCTGTAAAGATATGTTTGTTATGTACAGAATATTAATTGTGTCGAAACTGTAAGCTCATAGTCATTACGCAGTATTTTTGAAAAAAGAAAATTGAAACCAATCGTCCGAGGGGTAGATTTTTAAAATTTCACAACTGGAACTTCAGCTGGTCCTTTGAAAATTCGACTTATCGACAGTTGTCTGTATATTATCTTCGCAGCTTGTTGACAACAGACGCATGTTGTGCCAGCTACTACGAATTCATGAACAGTATTCAACCGTACAACAAAAGTCCCGTAGAGCAATTAATTTTTCATATATATAAAGAATTTGCATTGTAAAACAACTGGTAGGTATTAGAAAAAAAATTACATGAGATAAAGTTGGGCCGTGGTAGCCTGATCGGTAGGGCATTGGACTCGGGGCCGGAGGGGCTCGGGTTCGATCCCCGCTGGTCGAAGACCCACCGTCGTCATTAAAGGGGACTGGGCGACGTTAAATATGCTCGTGGTCTCAATGTCCTCCAAGTGAAACGATACCTCTGGGGGTGCTAGTACCAGGTAGCTATTAGCTCTTGGACTAGTTCTAAATTCTCATTAACTGTTCGATCCGGTGATGGTGCTGCCATCTATCGGTATATAAAATAATGGAGGCAAGGCACTAGTATGCAGACCTCGACATAAATACAGTTGTAGTCAGTTGTGACTCTTGAATAGAATAGAATAGATAAAGTTGGATAACGTTAATAAAAAAAATGAATACATTTTTTTTTCGGGGGGGGGGGGGGTTCATGTGCAAGGGGGGGTTTTTGGTGTTTTCAGCTACTCAATTTTTGTATTCAAAATGGCATTATCTAAAGTAAACTGTTATTAACTGTAAACTGTTGTAAACTGTAACTGCGTTATCGTTTCTAACGCAGGAAATATTTTGGAGTCATTTATGTGTTAATTTATTTCCAACGTAGTTTTCTTTTCTAAATGAAATTCTAGAACAATGCTTGAAATAATATTTCACTTGGACTGTCTTGAAAATTGACTGCCTATAAATGCATCGGTTTACCTATTACCTAAAATAATATTTCAGCTTTAGGAATCATATCATCGAAACTTTCTCGAAATCAGTACAACTTTTAATCAATAAGTACAATACAGGAAAATCTTTTTTTTTTTTAAGTTTCTCTTCAAAAGTAAAATTATTGCTCAGCACTATTGCTAAATATAGTGAAATGCCGCCAAGTCAAAGGTCCAATTTGAATTTGAGAATGAGGCTGTTTAGGATTGTTGAAGTTGATTCTTTAAAGAAAAAGTATACAATTCCGTGCAAAAAATTTGATACTAATGGGGATAATTTCATTTTGGACATATTATTTTCAAAACATATGAAATCAAACCAAAAGAACTCATGACAAATTTTAAGTTTTAGGATATAGCTGAGGTTGATATATGTAATGCTAGTCACTTACACAACATCAAAGTTCGGACTGTTACTATTTGCTCTTTATCAGTTTCGCAATATAGTAGACCCTCGTTTTATGCGGGTCTACTATATTACAAAACTGACACGGAACGTTCCGTACGTTCCACGGAAGTGGCGCGTAAATCGAAACCGCGTAAATTGAGACATAATAGTAGTGTTAAAATAGGGGTTAGGTTCCGCAATTAAAAAATAGGGTCTGGTGGGGTAAAGTGGTCATAAAATCGCAGGTTTTCAACTTTGGTGAATAATAAATACAATAAATTCTTTAAACAATTAAACTTTTTTTGTTTTTATTTTACATTGCATTGTTAAAGAACAAGGTACATTGAGTTTTAGGAAAATAAATATGGATTTAAGTAGTTTTATAACACTTTCTTTTCTCTTTGTATTTATGACCACTTTACCCCATGGGGTGGGGGAAAGTGGTCATAGCATGGGGTAAAGTGGTCATAGTTAAAAATAGATGCAAAACCATTATAAACAACCCTAATATTTGCATATTTTGGTTATTTTTATAGTTACAAGTATATGCACAAGCATATGTGTGTATACACGAGTATATACGTGTCGTGTAAACATTAGTAAACACGTTTATATATAAGTAGATATATGTATGCATCAGATACATGCATGCACGTGCCTACTGAAGTATATATACGTGTATATACGAGTATACAAGCATATACATGTGATTACGTACAGGAATGTATACGTGTCTACACGAGTATATACGTGTCACGTGCATGTACGGGCATTTACGCGTGTAAACAAACATCATATGTGTGTATGCACATGTATCTCGAGTATATACGTGTACAGCAGTCATATACACGCATACAGTAGACGTATACACGCATATATAAGTGTACATACATATACGGGTATACAAGAGTTAATTCGTGGATACATCCAGTGCGTGTTTGGGGGGTACGTGTCTACTCACACACACACACATATATATATTGTGAAGCACGAGTATATACGTATGTATACGTGTAAACACGGTTATATGCCTGTATAGACGTATATACTTACATTAAGTGTATACACCAGTACATGTACGTATGTATACACGAGTATATAAGCTTACATACATGTGTGCCTACAGAGTGAATCCAAGCTCTTGGACAAAATTCTAAGGGGTGTGAGAGGGGAGTATAAGAAGCAAAGAATTATAAGAAACTTACGTTAGCTGACGCGCTACATGCACCCAAAGTCAGAAACTTATGGATGCAAAACAAATCACAAACTTTTTACACAAAAAATGATTTTACCCAACATTTAATTTTTAAGAAAAATTTAGACCAGTTGCTAAAAGTTACGGCCTGTAGTAGCTCTAATACAAGCATCGCAAAAAAGGCACAGCGACTGATGAAAGTTTTTCAAAAGTATCATTATTGTAACAGAGAGTGGTTTGTGATTGCGACGCATGTGTAACAGCTGCAGGCCGCAAATTTCATCAATCACTTTAAAACTTTCTTGAGACCAAAAATGTTGTTTAAAATTGTCTTTGTGTAATAAATTTGTGACCTGTTTTGCATCCATCAGTTTCTGGATTTTGCGTGCATGTAGCACGTCAGCGTTGTGTTTGTGACCATATGTTCCTAAAGTGTGATTCTTACTTCTTATCCTCCCCTCTAACACCTTTTAATAATTTGCCCAAAAGTTTAAACTCACCCTGTATACTTGTATTTCATATGCTTGTATGGAAATGTCTACTCCAGTACGTATACGTATATACGTATCTACCTGAGTATATAAGTGTTTATATATATATATATATATATATATATATATATATATATATATATATATATATATATATATATATATATATATATATATATATATATATATATATATATATGAGTATAAGCGAGTACATACGTGTATAGTCGAATGTATATCTGTATAGATTTAAAATACTTGCAGATATCGATATACGTATTTATTGGTGCATTTATGTGAATACGTCTATACGTGCCTACACTAGTATAATGCGTATGCATACGCATATACTCGTATATTTAACCCCGTTTACTGTAAAAACAATACATATTAAGTTAAATTAATATTTAATTTATATCTTCATTATACTTAACGATTAAGGGACATTAGAAGAACAATATTTATTAAGCCTAATATTATGACCACTTTACCCCATCTTACTTAAACTGTTCTAAAAAATTATCTAAAATAGATTCAGCTAACTGCTAATGAGTAAGAGTTCTTGAGACATGTAGGAAGCTTTCTATGCAGTCAATATGTTCATAATTCTAACAAACAAAATTTCCCAAAGAAGTTAAAAGTGGTGTTTAGATTTAAAAACTTTTCATATTCACTCAAAATATTTTTTTTCACCAAATAAAATTTCGCCAGTTGTAAAATTTTGTATTCAAAATATAGTTTCTAACTGCCCTACTCTATAATAAAATGTTCACATTCATTCGAACATTTATTTCCAAGCTATAGCCATTTATTTGACGAATGACCACTTTACCCCATTGACCACTTTCCCCCACCAGACCCTACTTCATTCTAGTGATGACTAGTTGTATAATAAGTTTAATGCACTGTAAAAAAATTCCAAAACGTTACTGAGTATTTCCGTGTAACGTCTCGGGATTTCAATGCTTTTTATCCACTTCCTGGAAATATCAAGTATCATTGTCAAAAAGTTTCCTGAATTGCTACAAGTTGTCCGAATGCAAACTTCTATCTGTTGTAAAAATTATTTTTATCTCCCAGTTTGTGTGAAGATTAACTGAGAGTATTTATAAAGTGTATCGGCTACTAACTGGTTGCGGATCGTCCATGCAGATAGATCTCCCAAAGGGAACGAATAAGTATGAACTACGTTGCTTTGCAAGAATCGCAATTAAGTGAAACACTTCATATTTGCTTGCAATTCTGGCTTAGCTTGGACCATGCTTGCAAAACTGCTTTTGTGACTTCTGAGACATCACTGCTTTTAAACAGGAAGATTTCTGGATTTTTCAGGAAGGTTCCTGAATTTTAGCTGAAAACATTGCCGGTTTTTGCGAGATATGTTGCTGGCAGAAATTGGGCATATCAGCTGTCTATTATTTTCCAGGAACGTTTCTGAATCGTTTTTACAGTGTGTGTACTTGTACTCGATTTTCATGCACAACATGCATAAAGAAAACATAAACTAATTTCGTGTTCTGTTCATACAGATGAGCTGGCTATGATAGTCTTTTGGCAGTTATTAAGAATTTTTCTCCGTAATTCTTTGCAGAGCATTAACGCATCCATATTCACTTGCGTCATTTCCATGATAGAATCTTCCTCCACTAACAAATCAGAAAGATCATTTCTATTGTCTAGGAATGGCTCAAAAATTTCAATGTGAACGTTTTTGTTTGTGCGTCACCGAAGTCGGTATCCTCGATGTTTTTGGCATCCTTTGTCACTCCTAAACGCTCTGCTTCCAGTGAGTTTAATAACTTTACTTCTGGAAAGAGCTCTGGAACCAATCGCATGAAATGCCTCCAGGGGCCCAAATTCGGTTATTAGCACGTCAAAATGCATTTTATTACGTTTAATGTGGCCGTGGTAGCTCGATCGGTAGAGTGTCGGATTCGGGGCCGGAGGGTCCTGAGTTCGAACCTCGATGGTCGAAGACCCCCCGTCGTCATTAAAGGGGACTGGGCGACATTAAATATGCTCGTGGTCTCAATGTCCTCCAAGTGAAACGATACCTCTGGGGGTGCTAGCACCAGGTAGCTATTAGCTCCTGGACTAGTTCTAAATTCTCATTAACTGTTCGATCCGGTGATGGTGCTGCCATCTATCGGTATAAAAAATAATGGAGGCAAGGCACTTAGTATGCAGTCCTCGACATAAATACAGTTGTAGTCAATAGTGACTCGGAATCGAAATCGAAATCGAATTACGTTTAATCTGCAATCTTTAAAAGTTTGGATCTTGAAAGAGGGGAAATTATTATTATTATTTTGCATTGCCGTATCCATGTAAAACCGAAACTCATCCGCGTAGAATAAAATAAAAGTGTCAAATCTTAAACCGCGTATAATCGAAATCGCGTAAAATAAACCCGTGTAAAACGAGGGTCTACTGTATTACGTTTTGAATGTTATACACATCTCAGAGTCCCTTTCAAATATGTCGCATTTAATATTTTGACTTTCATCCTAAAACTGAAAATCCGGATTCCATGTTAGCTCCAAGTGCATAAATCGCACTTTGCCCCACGTCGCCCAACTTTAAAGATTTTTACTTTCTTCTATATCTAATATATAGAAGAAAGTATTGGATTCGTGCAAATTTTAGAATTTCGAATTTTGACGGATTCGAACGTTTTGAGGTGTGCTGAGTCTATTTCGACTATTTTTGGAAAATGTCTGTCTGTCTCTGGGTGTGTGTGTGTGTGTGGTTGTGTCCGTGTGTGTGTGTGTGGCACGTCTGTGTGTGACCAGTTTTTTGTGGCCGCTCTACAGCAAAAACTACCGCATGAAATCGAACGAAATTTGGTACACACATGTGCCCCTAGTTGAACTTGTGCCCATTGGTTTTTGGGGCGAATTCCTCCAAAGTGGTGTGGAGCAACGGGACGCTTTTCGAGTTACGCATGCTTGCTATTCCTCAGGAAGTAACTGGCGGAATCAAACAAAATTTGGTCCATATGTTGCCATTAACAAGAACAGGTGCTGATTCCATTTTGGTGTAAATAACTCAAACAGGGGTTGAACTATTGAACGTTTTTTGTCGTCAATTGCGACTGCTGTATCTCAAGAAATAATGGACGGAATGAAAGAAAATTTTATCGGCAAGTAGCCCTTAGTGGGTATAAGAGCTGATTTTATTTTGGTGTCAACAGCTGAAGAGGGGGTGGCGCAATCGAACGTTCTTTTTTTTTTTCATTGTGAGTGCCATATCTCAAGAAGTAATGCTACGTTCTGGTTGAGATTTGGAATATATGTGTATTCATATGTAAACAGGCTTTGGTTCAATTTTGACGCCAATCGCTCCAAGAGGTGTTGATATTTTTTTTTTTTTTTTGCGAATAAAAATAGTTTTATTGATGCAAAAATAAGAAAGATAAATCGTAATAGATTGTCGTCTGCGTTTTTCTCGTGATTTTAATTGTATGGAAATGATCGGAAATATTATCTCAATGATTTAAAATTTTTAACTGTTGCCATCTTATGTTTGTTAACAAATAAAATATTTGTAATTAATTCAAGCAAGGCTTTTAAAATAACTTTCAATTTTCGCTCTTTGCTTTGCTTTTGCAATAATTCAGACATTGGGATGGTCGTCAAGTTTTTGCATGCGTAATTTTGTTTTTGTTGGGAATATTGCTTCCTCGTCAAGCATGGGGAGGGATCAGAAAAAAAAGAAAAATATAGAAGAAAGTTTCATGATGGCCACAACATACTAGCTTAAGGGCGGACTGAAAAATAAAGCACTTTTTCGAGGCTCTTACACTGTAAAAACAATTCAGGAACGTTCCTTGGAAATAATGAGCAGCTAATGAGCCTGATTTCTGCCAGTAACATATCTCACAAAAACCAAGAACATTTTCCGCTAAAATTTAGTAACCTTCCTGAAATTATCTTTGAATCATCTTATGTGGTACAGTAGCATCTCCGGTTGAAGCCAGTCATTTTGCTGGAATTTGTAAAGAAAACTTAAACAGGTTTTCAGTAGAATATTGGTCCTTCTTTATTTGCCACTCGATCATTGAAAACCTGATTACAATCATGGCCAAGGCTGAGATAAAACTGCAAGTAGTGAACATGCGCCTCACCTATCTGCAACTTTTGCAAAGCCACTGCTTCCAGACTTAATCGCTCCCATTTGCAGTTTACACAGTTGGAACGCAGAGTAGAATTCGAAACATTCAATAAATACACTCAGTTAATTTTTGGACTGGTAGCAAAAAATATTTAGCGCAATAAATAATACACAGGGCCGTGGTAGCCTGATCGGTAGGGCATTGGACTCGGGGCCGGAGGGGCTCGGGTTCGATCCCCGCTGGTCGAAGACCCACCGTCGTCATTAAAGGGGACTGGGCGACGTTAAATATGGTCGTGGTCTCAATGTCCTCCAAGTGAAACGATACCTCTTGGGGTGCTAGTACCAGGTAGCTATTAGCTCTTGGACTAGTTCTAAATTCTCATTAACTGTTCGATCCGGTGATGGTGCTGCCATCTATCGGTATATAAAATAATGGAGGCAAGGCACTTAGTATGCAGTCCTCGACATAAATACAGTTGAAGTCAGTTGTGACTCTTGAATAGAATAGAACAGAAATAATACACAATCTGCTTTTATACAACTTGTAGCAATTCAGGAAAATTTTCGATTAAGATATTTAATTTCCCAGGAAGGGGATGAAAACCTGTGAAATCTTTGAACGTTACACGGAAATAATCAGCAACGTTTCGGAATTTTTTACAGTGTAATTAGAAAAAAAAAATGCATTGAGTTTTAAAGAAATGGTAAGAGAAGAAAGAGTAAGAGATAAATTTCATTTCAAAACGTTTAATTAATATTTTTGCTTAGTCTAAACTTTTAGTGTATAGTCCATCCATTATGCAGTATTTAAAAAAAAATGAAAATATTCCTCTGACAAGGAGGAAACGAAAATCCGACAACTCAAAATATTTAGCTCGTCTCTTCGAACTTTGAGAAAACGAGAGCTGACTGTACATCTTCGTAGATTCAACACGCGTGTTGTGTTTACTACTACGATTTCAGGAACCTTTCTTAGGGTTACTAGCAAACACTCGACTCTAGAAGTTTATGTGTATGTGTATATATATATATATATATATATATATATATATATATATATATATATATATATATATATATATATATATATATATATATATATATATATTGTTACAAATCCTGTAACTAGTAATTATTGTAGTAACGTAACCTGTAAATAGTTTCCCGTAATGAATATACAACCCCTTTTCATTCCGCTAAAGTATACGATCCCCTATTTCCTTTTCTTTTCGTTGATAAAATTTGATAACTGTCTACGCATTTCGGGAAGCCGAAAGAATGTTGTGGAATATTTGAGAGATTTCTTTCGATGTTTATAAAGGCGTCCCACGTGATAAACAGTTTAGTTTCGATTGAGGTTTCGAACTGAGAGTGTGCATTATCTCTGTTTATAGCGAGGCATTTCGCTGTGTTGTTTTCGTATTTGGAAGTAAATACGTGTGTAAACGTTGAGTTTACGGTGTTGTGTGATAATTGCTTTATTGCTGATGAATAATTTAGCAGTTGTTGACGATCTTTCCTGTACATAGTGTAAATAAATTTCCTGTGTTTTTATCAAGAACTGTGTTTTCATTTCAAGAAAGTGGAAGTCGCACCGAATCCGTTACAATTTGGCGCCCAACGTGGGGCTTCTTCTGGACTTTCTTGGAGTAAGTGTGACTTTGGACATTTTTTTTTCATAAAGACAGTTTGAATTTATAGACTTTGTTTTTATGGTGATTACTCGCGCAATGGATGACCAATTAAAACAACTTCTGGCAGCAATTAATGCTGTGAAGAGTGACTTGACCGAAAGTTTGGCGGCTAATCAAGAACAATTAAAAAATGATATGGCGGCTAATCAAGAACAATTAAAAAGTGATCTGACTGCAAGTATGTTGGCAAATCAAGACCAGTTGAAAAGCGATTTAACGGTGCTGAAAAAGGACTTAACGTCTAACCAAGAAGAAATTAAAAACGACCTTATTTCGGTGAAGACTGTGATGGAAAATAAATTTAATGACATAGAGCATCGAATTGATGCTATTGAAGAAAAATTTGATACCGTTGAAAGCCGATTCAATGCTGTAGAAAATAAATTTGAAGAAGAAGATAGAAGATTTCATCTATTTAAAGAAGAGATCTTTAAGGACGTGGAAAGGAGATTGGCAACCGCGGAAAGCAGCACTGTACAGTTTGGCGCTCCCACATCGGTTGCTCGACCGTCCATTCAACTTGCCACATTCGATGGGAAAACTTCGTGGCAGGTTTACAAAACTCAATTCATGATAGTGGCGGAAGCGAACGGATGGGACTCTGCTACCAAGGCCTGTCATCTTGCAGCATCCCTGAGAGGTGACGCAGCGGACATTCTCCAGACCCTTCCGGACAGCCAGCACCTGAATTTCGCCGCCCTCACATGTGCGTTGGAGCTTCGCTTCGGTGAGAAGTGCCAGAAAGATTTCAGCCGACTCCATTTGAAGTCCCGTTTCCAGAAAACCGGGGAAACCCTGCAAGAGCTAGCTGCGGATATCGAGAGACTGTCGCATCTTGCTTTTTGCGACTGTCCTGCGGATGTTCGAGACAACCTGGCACTCAACTACTTCATCGACGGAGTTCGGAATCCTGAGATCCAGAAGGCCCTCCGGATGGCGAATGTAAACGACTTGAAATCCGCTTTGATGTATGCGATGAGATACGAGGCCGCCCAAGAAGCAACCCGTGTGGATCGCCATCTAATCCGGACTCAGGAAGCTGATGAGTCTGATTCCAGGTCGTCCCACCTCGCTGAACTTGAGAGACAACTCGGTGACTTGGCAAGACATCTGAGCAGCATAACAGCCCAAAAGAAACAAGAGCAGAAGTGCTGGAAATGCGGTAGTGAAGGACACCTGCGAAGGAGTTGTCCGGCTCGCCAAGCTACGCGAGGGAAAGAGATCCCCTCCACCAGAGCTCTGCAGATTTCCTCTACTAGTAGTGGCAGTGATGGACTTTTCATTTACGCACATGTAAATGGGAATCCTTGCAAACTGATTGTCGACACTGGAGCCAATGTGACAATCGTTAGGACAGATGTGGCTCGTGAATTTGGATTGAAACTGTTGTGGACATCGCCACGCGTAAGTCTCCAGACTGTGACAGGTGACAAAATTGAGATTGAGGGTAAAGTGGACTTGGAAATAGTGTTTGGGAATGCCACCTACCATCATACGGCATTCGTTGCTGATATCACGGACCCCTTCATTCTCGGATTGGACTTTTTAAAGAAGTATAACTTCAACCTCGACTTCAAGACTAATGAGCTGCACTCGATGAGAGAAGTCATAGCCGTTTTCCCCGCAGAAAGTGATGTAAAATCCGCCCATCAAATAATAGCCCAAACAGATTTATCGATTCCCTTAAGGTCAGAATCATTAATACCTGGCTCCCTTGAAGAAAGCAATAGTTTTCGATTTGGACTCATTGAATACCCTAACCTAAGCAATAACCTAAAAGGAGTGCTGGTAGCATCTACACTTGTGGACCTTTCTAAGGATGTAATTCCTGTAAGAGTCGCCAACGTGAGTGAAAGGCCAAGGAATATTCGGAAAGGTGAAGTGTTAGCAACTTGTACTCCAGTAAACTGCATCATTAGAAGAATCGATTCCCTCGAAACTGTGTCTTCTGAGTCCTTGACATCGAAGTTAATTGGGAGTGCGCCATTATCGAAAGATCAAAGAACTGCTGCGGAACAATTGGTGGACGACTTCAAACATCTGTTTTCATCTACATCGGAGGATCTTGGCCGTACGAATTTAACGCAGCATAGGATCTACACTGGAGAACACCCCCCTATTAAACAGCATCCAAGACGACTACCGTTCGCTAAGAAGGAAGAGGTTGCAACCCTTCTGAAAGAGATGAAGGAGAATGATGTAATCGACCCTTCATCCAGTCCTTGGGCCTCTCCCATCGTCTTGGTCCGAAAGAAAGATGGCTCCACCAGATTTTGTGTCGATTACCGACGGCTGAATGAAATCACCAAGAAAGACAGTTACCCTCTTCCACGGATAGACGACACCTTGGACACTCTTTCCGGACACAAGTGGTTTTCGACCCTGGACTTGAAGAGCGGCTACTGGCAGGTTGAGATACACCCTGATGACCGAGAGAAGACAGCGTTTACAACTGGACAAGGCTTATGGCAGTTTAAAGTGATGCCCTTCGGCCTCTGCAATGCACCAGCTACATTCGAGCGTCTTATGGAGACAGTGTTAAGAGGACTCTCTTACGAATCCTGTCTGGTCTACTTAGACGATATCATCATCGTGGGACGCAGCTTCGAGGAACATCTGGCAAATCTTAGGAAGGTGCTGCAAAAGCTTAAGGAAGCCAATCTGAAGTTAAGTCCGTCCAAATGTAATTTGTTCCGCCGGGAAGTGAACTATCTTGGTCACATCATCTCTTCTGAGGGTGTGCAAACCGATCCAGAGAAGGTATCTGCGGTCAAGAGTTGGAGTCGTCCCGAAAGCATCCATCAGCTGCGAAGTTTCCTGGGGCTCTGCACGTACTATAGGAAGTTTGCGAAGGGTTTTTCCAACATTGCACGGCCTTTGCATAAGCTGACGGAGAGCAAGCAAAAGTTTGAATGGTCCAAAGAATGCGAAGATGCATTTCTACGACTGAAGGAGGCTTTAACATCAACGCCTATCCTCGCCTATCCTCAGCCTGAAAAACCCTTCATCCTGGACACTGATGCGAACAACGAGGGCATCGGAGTTTTTTTATCCCAAGAAATTGACGGCAATGAACATGTCATCGCTTACTGGAGCAAATGCTTATCAAAGTCGGAGCGAAATTACTGCGTCACCAGAAAGGAGTTACTGGCCATAGTGAAAGCTGTAGAACACTTCCATCATTACCTCTACGAAATTTCTGCTTCGGACAGATCATATCTCATTAACTTGGCTTTCGAACTTCAAAAATCCGGAAGGCCAGATAGCCAGATGGATACAGCGGCTCCAGGAATATGACATGGAGATCAAGCATCGAAAAGGGTTATCTCACGGTAATGCTGACGCTTTATCAAGGAGACCCTGTCCTGAGAACTGCCACTATTGTTCCCGAATCGAGAAACAGTATGGAACGACTAGCCCTATCGCCTATCAGGTGACAGTGACTCCAATATCATCAGAACCTGATCCATGGAGTGACGACCAAGTTCGAAAAGATCAACTTGAAGACCCCGACATAAAACCAATTTTGGAGTTCATGGAAAGTGACAGTCGACGCCCTAGCTGGCAGGACGTTTCTATCTTCAGTCCTGCAACAAAAAGATACTGGGCTTTATGGAACTCGCTCCATTTACGGAACGGCGTGCTACACCGAAAATGGGAATTGATGACGGCAAAACGTCTAGGTGGCAGTTACTACTTCCCCGATCAAGGATTTCAGATGTTCTGAAAGAAATACATAGTAGTGCGACTGGAGGACATTTTGGTGTCTTGAAAACCCTCAATAAAGTTCGGGAGCGCTTCTTCTGGAGCAAGGCGAAGGATGACGTGGAGAAGTGGTGCCATTCTTGTGACGCCTGTGCTGCTCGTAAAGGACCGAAGAAGAGAAGCAGAGGGAAGCTACATCTGTACAACGTTGGAGCTCCTTTCGAACGAATTGGGATCGACATCCTGGGTCCTCTACCAAGAACTGCTGATAGGAACAAATACATTCTTGTTTCCATCGACTACTTCACCAAATGGCCGGAAGCATATTCCATTCCCGATCAAGAGGCTACCACCGTAGCAGAGACTCTAGTCCAACATTGGATCTCGAAATATTGAACACCTTTGCAGATTCATTCCGATCAAGGGAGGAATTTCATCTCTGCTGTGTTTAAGGGCCTATGTCAAATTTTCGGAATTGAGAAAACTAGGACAACACCACTACACCCACAATCGGACGGCATGGTGGAGAGATTTAACCGCACAATCCTGAACAATCTCTCACTTATGGTATCCAGAAATCAACAGGATTGGGACAAGAAGCTACCTTTGTTCCTGCTGGCCTACCGCACTGCTGTCCACGAGATTACCGGATATGCCCCATCTCAGATGCTCTTCGAACGAGAGCTTCGGCTACCTTGTGATCTCGTCTTCGGTCGTCCTCCGGATGCGCCTGCATCGCCTGAGGAGTACATCCAGGATCTCCAGGCCCGGTTGGAAGACGTTCATAACTTCGCACGAGAGCGAATCAACATCGCGGCGGGGAAGATGAAGACCCGATACGACACAAGGTCTACTGGACATGAATTCAACGAAGGCGACAAGGTTTGGTTATGGAATCTCATCCGACGGAAAGGTCTGTCACCCAAATTGCAGTCGCATTGGGATGGACCCTACAAAGTCCTTAACCGACTAAATGACGTCGTAGTGAGGATCCAAAAAGCACCTAATGCAAAACCTAGGGTTGTACATTATGATCGGTTAGCCCCATACTATGGCCATAGTTCATGAGTATTACGTAAACAACCATGGTTGATAACATAAAAGTTGTAGATAATTTTTGCTTTTAATGTTTAGTAATATTTCTTGTTATTATTGTGTTTTCTGTATCTCTTAGTTATTAATTAATGTGTATATTTGTAAACTTGTGATAGAAGTTTGGCACCCTTTCTGGGGATTGTACTGCCCGGGACGTGCAGTCCTTAGGAAGGGGGCAATGTTACAAATCCTGTAAATAGTAATTATTGTAGTAACGTATCCTGTAAATAGTTTCCCGTAATGAATATACAACCCCTTTTCATTCCGGTAAAGTATACGATCCCCTATTTCCTTTTCTTTTCATTGATAAAATTTGATAACGGTCTACGCATTTCGGGAAGCCGAAAGAATGTTGTGGAATATTTGAGAGATTTCTTTCGATGTTTATAAAGGCGTCCCACGTGATAAACAGTTTAGTTTCGATTGAGGTTTCGAACTGAGAGTGTGTATTAGCTCTGTTTATAGCGAGGCATTTCACTGTGTTGTTTTCGTATTTGGAAGTAAATACGTGTGTAAACGTTGAGTTTACGGTGTTGTGTGATAATTGCTTTATTGCTGATGAATAATTTAGCAGTTGTTGACGATCTCTCCTGTACATAGTGTAAATAAATTTCCTGTGTTTTTATCAAGAACTGTGTTTTCATTTCAAGAAAGTGGAAGTCGCACCGGATCCGTTACAATATATATATCCTCTGCATACCTCACCTTCATGAAAATGAACACCACTGAAAATAAAACTTAACCAAGGTGCATTTCGGAAAGCCAGACTTTTCTCAAATCGCACCATTATGTTACATTTGCAGTGTTAGTAGCAAGAGCATACAGAAAAGTTTTGAACATAGTTTTAAAATCCCGAGACTCTTCTTCGTCCTTGCCCTACTCCGCTAGTACCACTAGCACTCTACTTGAGGGGGATTTTCATATGGCTAAATGCCATTAGTTTATTTTTCCTCAATTCCAAGACATTCTTACACAGTTATAAAGCTTAACTACCTTTGATATAAGTTCCATATGAATGACTGGACAATTCACTGATTCAACGTTTCATAATATCTAACAAGAAGTCATAAAGAAAACCATGTGCAAATTCAATTTACTTTTGTCGCAAGTATCTTCGTAGTCATCGAACACTTTTGTTGACAACTACGATTCCAAGAATTAACAAGCGTTTGAGGCAGCCGTCTGAAAACGAAACTTTTTCTGTTGTTTATATACCTTACTTGCAGCTAAAAAAACTGGTGATATAAATAATAATAATAATAAAATTAAAAATTAAAAAAAAAAAACCCGACTGGGTCGCAACTATAGAATCAAGAGGGAAAATTGAAAATACTTTTAAAAGCCTTATATTATTAAAAATCAATGTCAAGTATTTTATTTGCTATTAAATAAAAACTGGCAACAGAATTTTTTTTTTAATCATTGCGTTTTATTCATGGAGATATAAGAAGGAGAGAAACCTCCTACGAATGGCAACACCTGAAAACCATAGACTAATAAAGTCAGACCAAACAACGTAAGTAGAAGCACAAGTGCTTCTACTTACGTTGTGGTCTGACTTTACTATTCAGCACAAAGGTATTTATTTATCTCATAGACTAATAATAAGCGTAGACCGAGCTATGGCAACCCTTTTGCTGCTCGTAAACCAAACCATGTGACTGGTGGATATCCTAGCAACAGCGGGCGTTGATCGTAGCAGACGATCGAAATAAAATAAATAAAATTGATGGAACACGGAAGAATGATCTTTTATGGAGTCCGATTTGTAAATTTGTTATTCAAAGTTGTAAATATTTTGTTAATAAAGTGAGGTTTTCGTTTAGATAGTATTGTGCATTTTCTTTAGTCAATTTCAATAACTCTCTAAGCAATTAAAGATGTAAGCGCACCAAAAGAATCGGCAAAACGGTAAGATTTTTACCCACAATTTCAATTTAAGATACCGATTAGTACATTTTTGCGTTAACGCAAAACGTTTACGCCATTACGTTCACGCCAACGCTGACGTAGTAGTTCCGAATAAAACAAAAGTTACTGAAAACTGTGACCAATAACTATAACTAGTGTCAAAATAATGCATAACTAAAAAAAAACAGTTCAATCTCTGCACTTGGAAAAAAAATTTTTAATGAAAACACATTGTCTTAAAATACATGTCGAGTGTCAAACTATAGATAAGGCTGCCATCTAGCAACCATGCCGCCAAAGTTTTCGCCAAGCCTTCCACCAGTCACATGATGTATCCATGAACCAATTTTTTCATCAGCAAGTGTGGGAAAGCTCGGTCTACTCTTATTATTAGTCTATGGTTTTATTCATGGAGATATAAGAAGGAGAGAAACCTCCTACGAATCGCAACATCTGAAAACGGCTCAAAAATTTCACTTTCTCACCATGAGCGCTGTCGTCGTTTAATAGAGAGATCGGGTTTCCGGCTTTAATGGCAACGAAACACATGTCAGTAGTCAAAATTTACCATATTAACAACCAGTCGCCATATTGTTAGTTCGGTATCGTGTCGCACGCGTCATGTAGCGTTTTCACTGCCTGAATTTTTTGTTTAGTAAGTCTACTACTGTTTGGCCACGGATTGTATGGAATTGGCAAACATCCAGTTAAGACGACTCCATCTGAATGAGGGGAAAAGTAAAAATTTTATGCGCGTATTCCACTCATTTGAATGAGATTCTGTTTAATTTAGTGGCTAACATACATTGGCAAAATCTGACATCCCTGAAAACTAATACAGTTGGCTCTCTGTTTAACGACGCTCTATTTAACGACTTTCTCTATTTAACGACGGCTTTTCATGGTCCCATATGGTCCACTATAGTGTTAAAAGCTTCTAAAACTGGACATTATGTCCTAGCTGTCCAAAAATGTGGACGTTCTGTCCCTGGACCTTTTGTCCGTCGGACATTGTGTCCGTTGGACGTTATGTCCGCTGGACGTTATGTCCGTCAGACGTTATGTCCCTCGGATGTTTTGTCCGTTGGACGTTTTGGTCATGAACGTTATGTCCATGGACGTTTTGGATTTGGACGTTATGTCCGGCATTCGTTAAGCATTCTATTTCAGGACGCTTTCTACTTAAAGACGATTCTTTGTGGTCCCTTGAAAGTCGTTAAACAGAATGTCAACTGTAGATGCTACCATTTCCGCGGGTAAACCAGATGTTTGCCTTTCCATACGATCCGCGGTTAGACAGTAATTCGATTTTCTTCTCAAACATGTTGCATTTGTTTTTGTCGTGATTCAGGGGACTGATTTTCGTGAAGTGTACTTTCTTGACGGGCTTTTTTTTAGCTTTGCGAGAAAGATTTGCCTGACGACGTTTCCGAGCTCGACTTATAATCATAATAACTAAGTCAATGAAAATTAACTAATAAGCGTAAAACAAAAAATAATTTATATTAATATTTTAAAGAGGGAGAGTGGAGTTTTGTGTATTTATATGTTTAAGGTAATCTCCGGAACCACTGCTATTTAAAAAAAATCTTTCACCACGTAAAAGGTGCATTCTTACTGAGTGACACAGGCTATAAATTATGCATTTTTGTATTCATACTATTTTTTAAAACCAATAATTTGTGTTCGCTACCAGTTTTTATTTCATATTGTTTTGTTCTTATATACGTAAAAACAGTACCCGTTCACTCTACATCTGTAATAACCAAATCGTAAACTGTTCGCTTTGAACTGAATGCCGAGGGTTTAAAGCACGAGTAAGAAGAAAATTCCTGATGCCAGCAAGAGAATTGTCACAACCTTCACGTGAGGTTGCAGAGGATATGTTATACGGCATTTCTCGGTAGTATTGGTTTTTACATTCCCTGCAACAAATCAGTTGACACTTATTCCTTGTATCCCCATGGTCCCTGCATATTTGCTTTTCAAATTTAAGTGATTACAATTCCGAATGAAAACTTCTTATGCCATCATCATCATCAAATCTGAAATTCAAACGTACAACTATACGATATGCAGTACAACGTTACATACGGAAAGATTGTTTTGTTCAGTGGGGATTACTGATTGGTCTCTCTTGATCAGGAAATGAAGTAAATGAATTTGTTTCAAATCTCATGAAAGCGAAATAAAAAATGTTGCTTGTCATTAAATTTTAAACTAAAAAGTAGCTGCATAATATTTATTTAAGATAGATTTTTGAGCAATCACGATTGCTTATTGCTTTCATTTGACTGTTTTGATGTCCTATCATTTTATTTTCTCACCAGCACCCTCTGCATCGTCGACCGACTCCTCACGATGCTGCTACGCTAGCGAAAACCGTCTCTGCGTTGCGTCAATATCCTACACTTACATGCATACGTACACGCACGTACACACACACACAAACACATGCACATCTACACACACATACACAAACACATACACACACACAAACACATACACACAAACGCATACACACACTCATACATACAGACACCTACACATACACATACAACTACCCTTATACTCATGCCTACACAGAGACACAAACACATATGCCTACACACACATACACATTCCCCCCACACAACCCCCCCCCCTCACACGCATAAACACACACACCTACATACACACACACACACTTGTGATTGCAAAAAACATAATTTGAATTCAAGAGGTCAAAATTAAAATTAATTTTTCTTTCTCTTTTTTTTTTTTTTTCAACCCGAACAAGGTCGGGACGGGCCGCTAGTTGTTTGATAAGAGGATAAAACACAGTTCAGCACAAGGGAGCAAGACGTGAGCGTGTTTTTATATGTTTTGTAACAAAGAAACATTATTTCTTGCTACCTGTTTATTCAAGCAATATCTCAAGAATAATTTTAATTTAAACAAGAAGTTCTGTCTAGAACTAGACGAGCCTACTTTCCCGTGTACCCCCTTACTACTTTCTATTACTTGATCAATATTCTCAAAAATAGCTAAAATCGCAAATTTTTTTCAAACATATTTTTAAAATACTTTAAGCTCATTTCTAGGAATTGGATGCGTAAAAAAAAAAAAAAAAAAAACGAACAAATAAAATAGCAGCAACTTTTAAGGGGCATTCAAAGGTATTTTTAAAATTATGTAGAGTCCGTAACGTGACCTTTTTTTGCCATAACTTTTTAATTTACCGTTTGATTTGCAAATAATTTTAATTTGAGCTGGTGTGTTGGTAGGAAAAGATCAAAATAAAATAATATGCTAATCAAACAGTAAACTAAAAAGTTATGGCAAAAAAGGTTACGTTACGGACTCTACATAAATGTCAAACATACCTTGGAATGCCCCTTAAACAAAGCAGCTAATACACTTTTTTCCATTAAAAAAAAATCTTTAACAGTTTTCAAAACGAAAAAAAAATAATTAAAATTAATAAGCTCATTAAAATAAATAAATCATATATAAAAAAAAACGTTTCTTTTTCCCCTGTTGCCAAAAACATTTTTTAAAAAGAATTAATGCACTTACTAAAAAAAAAAAAACAATAAAATGTCAACTTAAAGAAATAATTTTCTTTGTCAAAAAAAAAAAAATAAAGAAAGAAATAAATCGTCTGCGCATATCTTTATGTAGAAACATAAATGACTTAGAGTTTATTCGCCGAAAACTGAATACCTAAATTTAATCTTTAGCGTGAAAATAAAAACAAATCATATCAACAATAAGTATTTCACAGTTAAAACCATAGCGTCGGAGTCGGAGTCGAATATCTAAGAATCGGAGTTAGTCATTTGTCCTCCATGTATAAATTTTTGCCAAAGCAACGAAGTCAGAGTTGAAGTCGGGGAGTCGGAGTCCGATTAATTGTCGGGCACGGGAGTCGGAGTCAGGTGCCTCTAAATTCTCGGAGTCGGAGTCTGGAATTTGGCGTCAAGAGCTATTTACAACAAAAGTTTGAAATTTTGTTTGAAGTAAATCCGCCTTCAAGTACAGAATCTACATTGACTTTCAGTTTCCCCGTAGGCGCTAATGTTGAGGGATTTGAACTGTTCAAAATTGAACGGAAAATTCTTCAAATCAAAAAGATATTTTACATACAAGTTTTTCATCAAAAGCTTTTCCCTACAAAGTTTGTCTGAAGCAAATTTGCCTCATAGTTCGGAATTGCCTTGAATTTCCCCGTAGGCGCTAATGTTTTTTTGAACTGTTCAAAATTGAACAAAAAATAGTTCAAACCAAAAAGTGAAATATGGGAATGAGGTGTTCTCGCCGAGATCTTTCGAACAGAAAAAGTTTGTTCGAATCGGACTATTCATTCAAATGTTATTAAGGGGGGACAGACAGACAGACCGACGGACCGACAGACCGACGGACCGACAGACAGACCGACAGACTTTTTCCCCATCTCAATACCCTACTTTCCAATTTTTAATTTTTCGATATTTATTTAATTATTTTATTTATTTTTGACTTTTTTTTGTTTTTCGCGATATTTTTAAAATGCATTAAGCCTTCTTTCATGATTTTTTCTTCCTTCTCTGACTTTTACTGGGAAAGTAGACTAAAAAGAAGTTTATTTTTCTGAAAAAGGACTTTATAGATTTAATAGAGTACATTGCTATTTCTGACTAAAACTTCAATATGAGAAGAAGCTGAAGAATGAATGGGGTCGTTTTCAAAATTCTAAAAGTATTTTTTTCTGAAAGAGCATGCTTAAAAACATAGGATCGGACCTTTTTTTAGCCTACTTTCCCAGCAAAAGTCAGAAAAAGAAGAAAAAAGTACGAAAGAAGGCTTAATGCATCTTAAAAATGTCGTAAAAAAGAAAAAAAAAATTAATAAATAAATAAAAAATAAATAAAATAATTAAATAAATATCGAAAATTAAAAATTGGAAAGTAGGGTATTGAGATGGGGAAAAATGTCTGTCGATCTGTCGGTCTGTCTGTCTGTCCCCCCCTAATAACTTTTGAATGAATAGTCCGATTCGAACAAACTTTTTTTTTGTTCGAAAGATCTCGGCAAGGACACCTCAGTCCCATATTTCACTTTTTGATTTCAACTATTTTTTTTTCAATTTTGAACAGTTCAAAAAAATTTAACATTAGCGCCTACGGGGAAACTGAAAGTCAATGTAGATTCCGTACTTGAAGGCGGATTTATTTCCAACAAATTTTGTTGGAAATAGCTATTGACGCCAAACTCCAGACTCCGATTCTGAGAAGTTAGAAGCACCTGACTCCGACTCCGACTCTTGTGCCCGACAATTAATCGGACTCCTACTCCCCGACTACGACTCTGACTTCGTAGCTTTGGCAAAAATTTATACACGGAGGACAAATGACTGACTCCGATTCTTAGATATTCGGTCTCCGACTCCTTTATCCCAAAATGAGATTGACTCCGACTCCGCAGCTATGGTTTTCACTGTGAAATAAGTATTGTTGATATGATTTGTTTTTATTTTCACGCTAAAGTTTTAATTTAGGTATTCAGTTTTCGGCGAATAAACTCGAAGTCATTTATTTTTCTACATAACGATATGCGCAGACGATTTTTTTTTTTTTTTTTTTGACAATGAAAAGTATTTCTTTAAGTTGACATTTTATTGTTTTTATTTATTTTGGTAAGGGCATCAATTGATTTAAAAAATTATTTTTGGCAACAGGGGAAAAAGAAACGATTTTTTTTTGATATGATGTATTTATTTTAATAAGCTTATTAATTTTAATTATTATTTTTTCGTTTTGAAAGCGGTTAAAGAATTTTTTAAGGGAAAAAGTGTATTAGCTGCTTTGTTTAAAAGGTGCGGTTTTTTTTTTTTTTTTTTTTTTTTTTTTTTTTTAGATGTGTGAGGAATACTTTATTCCTAGAAATTAGCAAAAATATGTTTGAAACAATTTGCGATTTTAGCTATTTTTGAGAATATTGATCAGGTACTAGAAAGTAGTATGGGTATACGGGAAAGTAGGCTCGTATAGTTCTAGAAGGAACTTCTTGTTAAATAATTTGTTTTAAGTTTAATATTTTTAAAAAATTACTTAAAGCGGCGCTCTTTCAGTGTTTACGCTTCTGTCCTATGACATGACAAATGATGAAATGCCATTCTGTGTTGCCATTCACAGTGCAAAATATTTAATTTGCATCTTTACTCACGTGTGCAATTTTAATTCGCTTCTTGATTATCATAACGTAGAAAGATGCGGCAAAGTGCATCATTTGTGACGTCATCAAGATCATACCTTGTTTGAAAAATCGGACATTTAAAAAAATTAATTGAAAAATAACTGTTGGGAAAATGAAAGAATTTTCTGGGTCCATGTTTTTTTTTTTTTTTTGCTCATTCTATCAATTTCAGTGACAAAAAGTACTACTTTTGACTGAACAAAACAACCCCATTTTGACTGTGTTCAGTTCATTTTTCGGAAATTATGTTTTACCTTGTTTGCTGTTTTCCGTATTATTATGGCATCACTTTAACAGTAGTTTTCCAAATTTTACTTTAAGTGCACAGAGATCGAATTTTCAATGTCAGCCACAGCTTTGCGCTCATTTTTAAATTAAACGCAGACGAATGGTTGGATTTAAATGACACGGTCTGTGTCTTCTTAATCCACTTACAACTGACACAGCAAAAGAACAACAGCTCGTGAAACTTTTCGACAAAAGCTCTACTTATTTTTGGCACTTTTGCTCTCTTGCCAGGAGCACACAACTTTCGGACCGAACCACCACAGAAAAAAAAATCTACGAAAAACGAGGAGCGTTTTTGATTTATCTCCTGCTTTTCTCGGATTGTTTTGTTCTTTCCCTTTTCTCTCCTAGTGAATGGCAACACTGGATGAGAACCGAAAAGAATAAGTAGTTGTTTGTTTAATGGGCATTCCTGCCTCTTGCTTGACGGCGAGTATAGCGGTTAGGAATTCATGCGACTCCTGTTTAGAGGCTGGTTGAAAGATACCTTCTCTAAAGTTTTTGCTTACTTCCAAATTTTAAAGGATTGTTTTTACTTTTTTCTTGTTTTTTATCCTACTAGCTGTGTTTATTGTGCGATGAGGTTTTATCAATGAAGTTATCGCACCGATGACTAATTTAATTAGTGCATTTTTAGTTGCAGAGTCTAACTGGAGTCCTTTTCAGAAAACAATACCTGTATTTGAAATTATGACTTGATTTCCTCCTTGGTGATATGATACAGTGGTATCCTAGGCGAGCAATTTACATATGAAAAATGATATTGGAAAATAAGTTCTCTCGAAGCATAATCAGTTTAGTAAAACAGGCAAAACCATTATTTGTAAATTTGCATTATGACAAATGAAGAATCATTTAAGCAATCGAAGTTTCAATTATTTAAACTTAAGGTTTGCAAATAATGTTTACAGTTATAAAATGCCTAATCGAGAGCATGACGGCAAGTAGCCGACTTGACCGACTATGAAACTAAAATACGGCGCCTTAAAAATAAGAGAGCAACTGAGCTATAGAAGCAACATATATAGTCAGCCAGAGTCATTTGCATGTGAAATGCGCATTTCCCGATGTTAGAACGGCGGCCAATCAAACGGATAAGGAATTTCGTCATTTCATGACGTAAGGCACGCACGTGTCTAAGATCGGGAAATACGTTATATACATTGAAATTACCATTTGTGACTTTGCAAGATAAAAGAAAATAGGGATTTAATTAATGCCAAATATATCAAAATAAACGTGAATTATTGATAATATTATTTGGAATTCCCAACAGGGCCCGTCTGTCTCAAGCCCGTTTTTTCACGGTTACCTCGAAAATAAATGTTATGTCAAGTGACGCGTGTTCAACAATCAGGCTTCCATTAGAGAGAAGAAAACGCAAATCTAAAATTCCTGAATGAATTAAACGCAACCCTCCATAAATACAATTAAATCCTTGCTTATGCTCTGCTGGCAGTACAAAAAGATTTAAAAAACATAAACCGTCAAATAATAATCAGCGGGGAAATTTTTACATCAAAACAAAATCAAAATTTTATTTAGCCACAGTCATAGAATAATAATAAGAATAGACCGAGCTATGTCAACCCGTTTGCTGCTCGTAAACCAAACCATGTGAGTGGTGGATATCCTAGCAACAACTGGCGTTGATCGTAGCAGACGATCAACGCCCGCGAGAAATAAAATAAATAGAATTGATGGAACACGGAAGAATGACCTTTTATGGAGTCCGTTTTGTAAATTTGTTAATCTAAGTTGTAAATATTCTGTTAATATAGTGAGTTTTTCGTTTAGATAGTACTGTGCATTTTCTTTAGTCAACTTCAATAACTCTCTAAGCAATCAAAGATGCAAGCGCCCAAAAAGAATCGGCAAACGGTAAGATTTTTACCTACAATTTCAATTTAAGGTACCGATTAGTACGTTTTTGCGTTAACACAAAATGTTTACGCCATTACGTTCATGCCAACGCCGACGTAGCAGTTCCAAATGAAATAAAAGTTACTGAACTGTGATCAAAAACTAATTACTAATGTGAAAACAATGCATAACTAAAAGAAAAACAGTTCAATCTCTGCACCTGGAAAAAAAATTATAATGAAAACACATTACGTCTTAAAATACATGTCGAGTGCCAAACTATAGATAATGTTGCCATCTAGCAACCATGCTCCCAAAGTTTTCGCCAAGACTCCCACCAGTCACTTGATATATCCACGAACCAATTTTTTCATCAGCAAGTCTGGGAAAGCTCGGTTTACTCTTATTATTAGTCTATGGTCACAGTTATCGCCGAGAGGAAAACTTGATTCTTCTGCGCATGCGCGCGCGAGCTAAATCGACGTCGTGAATGGCCACGCCGGAATCACTTGACTTGGATTTTAGCGTCACGCCGAGTAGCGATGCCAAAGCTCGGTGATTTTGCTTCTAGGAAACCAGGGCTTTAAGGATGATTTCAGGAAGGTTACTGACTTTTAGCAGAGATTTTTCCCGTTTTCTGCAAGATTTGTTACTGGCAGAAATTGGTACATCTCAGCTGCCTGTTATTATTATTATCTGCCAGAAACGTTTCTGAATCGTTTTTACAGTGGATGGCTAAACGCCAATAGTTTAGTCCGTCAGTTCCAAGATATTTTTTACACAGTTACGAAACTTAAATACCTTTGATACAAGTTCCATATGAAAGCCTGGACTATTATCTCCATAATATCTCACAAGAATTCACAGAGAAGAAAAATCATATAGTAAACGAAATACATTTCACTTTAAAATTTATCATACATATTCTCGCAGGCGTAAACATACTTGTTTCCTCCTACGATTCCGTGAATAAAGCAACAAATCGCCATCGAAGGTATTAAAACTCAGTTACATTGTGTATAGATCTAACTTGCAGCTAAAAAAAAACTGGTGGAAATAAATGATAAAAAAAAAAGAGACATCGCTATTACAAGATACGGCATATTAATCTCTCGTATTTTGTAGAATGTGCTGCGTGAGTTTTGGTTGTTATACGGTGGCGGAAGAGGTATCGAAGTATAGTAGTATAGTGGCCTAATTGTGCGTGAGACATTAAATTCTTGATTTTTTGAAATGCAGTAAAGCTCTGTTCTTTCCAAACACATGACATTGAAAATTGATGCCATTTATAAATATTTTCTTTGCTAATAATAAAGCTGAAAGTCTCTCTGTCAGGATCTCTGTGACGCGCATAGCGCCTAGACCGTTCGGCCGATCTTCATGAAATTTGGCACAGAATTAGTTTGTAGCATGGGGTGTGCAGTTCGGAGCGATGTTTTTGAAAATTCGATTTTATTCTTTTTCTATTCCAATTTTAAGAACAAAATTCTCATAAGATGGACGAGTAAATTACAAAGTTATCATAACGTGTAACTGTAACATGAGCAAGCCAATTAGCGAGAAATTCATCATATATTATTTGTAAATATACAGGCAAAACAAAAGGCCTTTTAATTTTCTACTACTGGCAAGCCGTGCGGGTGCTTGGTCACAATAGGAGGGTCAACAATTGCCAAAACGTACCTTACGTAATTACTGAATGGCCTATTACGACCCTGTTTTCATTGGGATCAAAAGACCTTATGTCAAGAAAACCAACTCTTGCACCAAAAAGAAATATTTTATCAGTATCTTTTGTTTTAATGAATAACATAGAATAGAGTCGAATGGGTCATTTCCAAAATTTTAAAAGTATTTTTTTCTGAAAAAATATGCTTAAAAACATAGG
Source organism: Uloborus diversus (assembly GCF_026930045.1). Taxonomy (NCBI): domain Eukaryota; kingdom Metazoa; phylum Arthropoda; class Arachnida; order Araneae; family Uloboridae; genus Uloborus; species Uloborus diversus. The sequence continues at coordinate 159,980,301 of NC_072738.1, forward strand.
ATCTAACCATTTTTTTTTTAAAAATAATTTGTTTAAGTTTAATATATTTAAAAAATTACTTAGATCGGTGAGCTTTCATTGTTTACATTTCTTACCGATAACGTCACAAATGATGAAATGCCATTCTGCGTTGCCATTCACAGAGCAAAATATTTAATTCGCATCTTGATTATTATAACAATGGTCTATAACAATGGTATCTTGTACAGTCATAGAAAAAAAAAAGAAACACTTTTCATTATTCGGCCATTATACATGCTAGAAAGGAAAAAAAGGTGTCATCCGACTTGGTTTAAAGTCTTCTTTAAAACTACGTTGGTAAAATTTTGATAAGAGACCATATACAAAGCAAAACGAGCACCAACTCTTGATTTTCAAATAGGAACCCCTATGTTTTACTACATAATTATGTTTCGACCGCAAAATACAGCCAGGATACGAAATTTCACTGCATTCCGTGCAGTAGAACAGGAGTTATTAGCGAAAAACGTTTTAGGGACCGTCACCACATTGAAAACGCTTCTTTCAAGGTCACGGCTTATCAAGTAACGGCATGTAAACAAAGAAAAGATCGAGATTATCCAGCTCAATTCTTGATCTTTTGAAATTCTCTCTTTTTCCATAATTCGAAACTTTTTGGTCCGATAATGTTGTTTGGCCAAAAAATGGCCAAAAAAAAAGTTAAAATATTTACAGATTTTTGTCTATCAGGATTAACATAAGAATGACGGACCGGGTTTGACTGGTCCATCGTATAGATCGTTGTTTAGTAAATCGAATAAGGACAAATTAAAATTAATGGAACTTTTTGCCTTTTCTAATATGAGCCTATTGGATTGCTTATATAATCATTCAGCAAATTAGCCTCAAAGAAATGTAAATATCAAACCTTATACCTAGAATCATGATGCGAATATGTTTGATAAATGTATTGCACCTATGTTACAGGTTTATTTTGGAATGAACAGAAAGTCTTTTGATGTCAAATGAAATTGCGCGTTTTTAATTTCGCAGAACATCGGCAGAAGTTTGAGTCATCGCACACAAAAATATAAAAAATGTACCGCACAACGTGGGAAGTTGCTGCATTAAATAGATTGGAGACACGAGAGATGCAAGGTTTATTTATTCCGTGAAAATTTGCTCTATATACATAAAATGAACGAAGCATCAATCTGAAAAATAAAACAGAAACAGAAGAATATAAATACCCGTTAATGAGCAAACTGTTCATACTCGAACTTTATTTGGTAAAAATTTGATTATATAAATTAACACAGTGGACAAACACGGTAATTGTTTTAGCGGCTTTTTTGTAATAAAAAAAAGAGAATTTGTTTCAAATCCAAATTTGATGCGGAAGATCATAATGCGTGGTAATATTAAAAAAGCATAACACAATTGGCGGTTTAAGTTAAACATGTAATGACTCTCAAAAACAATTTAGGAAAGTAATTTCCCAATGCTATTTCTAGCAACAAGTTTCAACATGGTCCAACCCGTGATTTAAAAAGACAAAAGTTATTTTAGCTTAAACCAAGGTGAATCGAAATCAGACTTCTTGTCATTTCTCCGATTTTGTAACTTAGCAGATGCAAACTAAGCTTAGTATTATTTGGTTTTGTATCGCGTACTATATACTTGCAAATGAACATCTCCTATAGTGTGAGGCTATAGGCTGGCGCAGTTATAGTAATACTACATGAAACATACCCGGGACAGATCAGTTTAATCTATCCAGAGACTACACTTTCGTCCTTGCTACGGATTTCGCAGACTGGAATCGAAACTAATCGTGCGGGATGCAGAAGTCACCTCATTGAAGCTAAGAGTGCGAATAAACTGGTAGGTAAAGTAAATTTATTTGCTGTATGTTTACGGCATCTCACTGTTGAGATAAATTTTCTTCATCCACCAGTTTTTAGGCACTCTCGGCTTCAATGATATGACACCTGCTTCATAGTTCGGTTGATCCAGATGTTCGGAGCAGGGCTGTTGTGCTCATTATTAGGACTCTCTGCAGCCATCGAATGGGATAACCAGACCACAGCGGAGACGCGGGCCACATTCAGCCCTCGCAGCTGGTCCACGTGGCCCGTTGTTTGCTTAAAGAATATGACCAGAAAGTTGAATTAGAGTGCAAGTGTCATAAAGGTGGAGCCGAATATTCAGATATTGGATTCTGAAAAACATGCATTTAAGATAGGCATCTAGTAGTTAATAACAATATTTTTTTACAACTCTTTTTTTTTTGGTCGATATTTTTCCACGTTATTTAAAAAAAAATGAAATTTTATCTTTGTCTTGCGAGAATAGTTTTAATGTGAAATGCACAGACAATGACCGAGAAAATAAATAGAAAAAAAAAAGTATTTAAATCATAATTAAGAATAGACAAAAACTCAACTTAATCTAACACGCAAATTAATGTTTTGTTAAAAAAGTTCACAATTAGCTACAACTACTACTTTCGCGCAGAATGAGGCTCAAAGCACGCGGTCCTCTACTGTTACTAAAATTTCCTCTCCTACCACACTGAAAATTATTCAAACACTTTACAAAAAATAATAATAATAATTCCTAAAAACCAGTAAACTTATCTAAGAGCAAATATTACCTATTGACCCATCTGGATACTGTTAAAGGCGAAATTTCACACTGTCGGCTATTTTTCGAGTGCTTTTTCCCGATTTAGACAAGGCAATAATTTTTCCTTTTAGCAAATTATTACCGGGAAGAGCCATTAATTCTACACTGTCTATTGCAAGAAAAAAAAAACAGAAGTATTTTAAGTGTCTCTTTTAATTAAAAAATTTCTATAAAATATTCTTTTATTAAACAATGAAGTAGTGTTTCGCATTATTTACACATTGACGTTTGAATGATATCCACAAAAAACTGACGGTTTCAATATTGTGTTGTTTTTCTGCTGAGACAACGAATGAATTTATGCATTTAAAAAATTCATAGACGTAACTCTAATGTAGAAAAACCACGTTATAATTGGTTTGCTTATTTTGTTGAACATTTTTTTTTCTTTTTTTACGAAGAAACCAACTTTCATAATTTCTGTTTTAAAAAAGTATACGGTCCTCTAAAGTAAGAAAAAATGAAGTTTTGAGCATAGTGCAAAAACTACTGAATATTTTGAGCTCAAATTTTGGATTCCCGCACAAAAGCTCTTCTAGATTGTTTTTCTGTTAAAATTTAATATGGTTTCAGATCATATTTTTTTCGAAAAGTATTAAAATAATTCATAAAAAAACTAAAATTACATTTTAGATGTTGTAAAGGGCGTTTTTATTATTGGGTCGATTCATATTTTGATACAAAAAAACAATCTTTGCCGTGCCTAATCTAGTTTTTGTGTTATGAGTAAAAATATCAAAATACGTTTTAACATTACGAGAGGAATTTTTCAAAACTCGATTCTGAAGTAACGGCTGGATCGAATTAAACAAAACTTTGCATACAAAGTTAAAAAAGGATGTTGATCACAAATATGTGATAAAAAAAGGGGGTTCTCATTGAAAAATTTGAAGTTGATGCTCGTTTTAATATGAAGACGACCCCTTAACAACAATTTTTTAACATAATTTTGTAGAACTTTTTATTCCTGAAACAATGACACCTCTCACGTGTCTGTAGTGTCAATAGTCTTTGAATACGATCGAGTGTTTCGTTTTTTTTTCTATGACTGTACAATGGTCGCTTCAATAGGGTCAGTGTAAACTTTTGTGACCTTTAAGATATTATGATATGTAATTTCACACAACAATTCGCGCAAAAAATAAATAAATCTCTACATAGTATAAAATGAAGTCTCCAAAAAGCGTCTGTGTGTTTGAACTTGCAAAACTCGAGAACTACCCGGCAAATTTTGCTGAAATGTTCACAGTTTGTTCCTTTAAGTCCTGAGAAGGTTTGCAGATCAGTTCGAAAACAATTCGATGAAAAGTTCTGTTTTTATTCCAATTTAGGCCCAATTTTCACATTCATTCCCGAAAATGGGGGTGAAAAATTACTAGCAAATAGTAATATTATATATCGTTGGAAAGGAAAGAATTTTCCGCGTTCTACGCAATTTGTTCCAATGCTCTAACTTAATAGCGACGGGAGTTTTTTACGTTTTTAGCTCGATTTTTTTAGGCTTAGCTGAAATTTAGGGACTACTTTCTTCATTAAATCCATCAATAAAAAGTGAAGGAATTGTCCCACGACAGTATTGGAAAGAGCTGCTTTTTTTCCTCCAGATATAACACGACCTAAGGTCGAAAGTTTAACCCTCTATCTCCATTAGAAAAAAAGTTACAAGCGAATTAAATGAAGTTCAAAAATCTGTTCTCTATTCAAGTTTTTAACCATTTTATTTTGCGTTTCCACGGTAACGCTTTTTGAATCCATTGTTTATTTCCATCTGTCGCATTTTTAAATCTTAAACTTATCTTATTTTATGTTTCCATGGTTACGCCTTTTAAACCCATCTTTCTCATTTTATTTTAATTTCTTAAAAGTGTTTTAGTATCTGTCGTCATTTTTTGGCGAGAAAATTTTGCATGGTGGTTTTTTTTTTTCTTTCATTTAATCCTGGTTATTGAAGATACTTCACTTGACGCAATGGTTTTTTCCAAGGTCGACCGAACAAAGTCGGACAACGCAGGTAGTAAATAAATAAGTAATGGAAGAGGAAGAGTCAAATTATAACATTATAAACCACAACTTTCTCCAAACTGATCCGAGAAAATAGTGGAAAATAGTGGAATCGTTTAAGAAATTTTAAAAGTATTTTTTTCTGAAAGAGCATGCTTAAAAACATAGGCTCTGACCGTTTTTAAGATAATTTGCCATTAAGTTTCATGTATTTAAAAAAATATTTTGATCGGTGCGCTTTCAATGTTTACGCTTCTGACGATGACATCACAAATGATGAAATGCCAGTCACAGAGCACAATATTTAATTCGCTTCTTTACTCACATGTACAGGCAACGATATGGCTGATAGCAAGCGTAGAGCGCAATATTTAATTCGCTTCTTGATTATCATAATATGGAAACGTGGTGGAGAGATGCGCCAAAGTACATCATTTGTGACGTCATAAAGACCACGCCTTATTTGAAAAATCGGATAGTGAAGCACCGTTTATACGTTTCTCTTTTATACGTTTTTATCAATTATACGTTTTTTAAATTGGTCCCTGCGAAGTCGAATACACTTTAACCAATACCTATTATACGTTTTTTTCATCTTACGCTTTTTATACAGTCCCTTCAAGAACGTATAAACGCTGCTTCACAAAATATTTAAAAACTAATCGTTGGGAAAATGAAAGTTTTTTCTTGATTCATGTATTATTTTTCGCTTATTCTATCAATTTCCGTGACTAAAAGTACACTGTAAAAATATTCCGAAACGTTACTGGGTATTTCCGTGTTACGTTTCGAGATTTTAATAGTTTTTATCTACTTCCTGGAAAAATGAAGTTTCACTGTCGAAAAGTTTCCTGAACTGCTACACGTTGCACGAATGCAGACTTCTCATTGTTGTGAAAAATATTTTTAGCTCCCAGTTTAAAGATTAACTGAGCGTATTTATAAAGTGTATCGGCTTCAATTCAAATACGGTTCGTTCTTGCTAATTAAGCTCCCAAAGGTAGCAAATAAGTATGGACTACGTAGCTTTGCAAGAGTTGCCGGGTGAGTAAGCTTTTCGTTACTTACTTGCAATTCTGGCTTAGCTTTGGCCATGCTTGCAATAATGCTGTTAAAACTGCATTGATTAATCAGAAAAATGTCCGAGCTGATTTATTATACCTTCCTAAGTTTACTCTTATTTTCCAGAGACACGACAGGCTTCAAACGGGAAGATTTCTTAATGTTTCAGGAAGCTTCTAGGATAATATCAGGAAGGTTACTAAACTTTAACGGAAAACGTTCCTGGATTTCGCAAGCTATGTTACTGGCAGAAATTAGGCACATCAGCTGCCCACTGTTTTCCAGGAACGTTTCTGAATCGTTTTTACAGTGTAGTACTTTCGACTGAAGAAAACAACCACATGATGGCTTGGCTCTTGTTACTCAATTTCTAACCTTTTCCAAAGGTATTTAATCTTTATACACAAAGGGCTACTTCTGTCCAGACGTCCGGGGTAAACTTGAAAACTACTGGACGGATTTTAACCATTTTTTCACCACAAATAGCTACATTATCAGGGAACAACTTAGGCTATAATTTATTGCTGAAAAACTCAGTTTAAAAACGGCGTGATCGAAAACAGTAAATGTCATGTAATTTCCACATCAAATGATTAAAGATTAAACCCATTGTTTCGAAAATTCGTTGCCTAAGAGCAACATTAAATGTAATCATAATGTAAATTTTGAATCAAAGCCTCTTTGGAGTAAACATGAGTTTAAAGTCATTTAAACATTTGGAAACTCTACTTTTCGCACCCTGAGGGAAACATAGTAGAGAGATTTTTTTTTTCTTTTTGTGTGTGTGTGTACTATTTAATTAAATGAAGCAAACGCACGGTTTTCTTAGTAATCTTTGTTTTTGTTAGTTCATATTTTGGAAATTCTTCAAATTTTTATATGCTTAAATTCTTGCTTTCGTTTCTTAATGAATATTCGTTGGTTCTTTATACTTTTTGCTATTTTACTTTTATGGGTAAGGAAGAAGCTCGATTTTTAATCACGTCAAAGCAGTGTGTTTTGAGTTCTTTCAGTTAAAACATAAAACGAAAGAAAGTAACTATTGTTTCTTACAATTATTACTGACCTAGGCAACGCCGGGTATTTTTGCTAGTGATTAAATAAATTAACTACTGAAATAAATATCAAATCCATCTTTGCTGCATTGTGTTTGATTAAATTGATGAGCTGAGAAAACTAGGAACACATTTTCACCACATTGGATATTTGCCACCCTTTAACAACTTGATACTAGAAAACTTCTTTCAAACACAACAATGTTCTTTTCAATAAACTGCAATTTTCAAGAACAAAGAAGATGGTGTCCTAAAGATAAGAAATGTTAGAAGCTTTTTTCATACCGGAAATGTTCTAACAAAGTAAAACGACGTGTCTAAATAATAGATAGTCTTGGCAGTATTTTAGCGACCCACGACTTCTAAACAACAAGTATCGAATTTCTGAAGCAAGTATCTGTCGATGCAATGTTTGTTATTATTGCTTTTTTCTTTAGCCCTTTAGTAGTATATGGATTTATTTTTGGTATCTTATCTTATTTATCTTTACTAATAATAAAGCTGAAAATCTGTGCCTCTGGATGCCTGTTACGCGCATAGCGCCTAGACCGTTCGGCCGATTTTCATGAAATTTGGCCCAAAGTTAGTTTGTAACATGGGAGGTGTGCACCTCGAAGTGATTTTTTGAAAATTCGATTTTGTTCTTTTTCTATTTCAGTTTGAACAACATTTTCCGGTGCAAAATTATCATAAGATGGACGAATAAATTACGAAATTATCATGACGTGGAATGGGAGAGCGAATGAACATAGCCAATTGGCGAGAAATTCGTCATCCATTATTTGTAAATATACAGGTGAACCGAATGACCTTTTAATTTTTCAACTACGGGCAAAGACGTACCACTAGTAGGCAATAAAATTAATGCAGCGGGATTTCTTCTTTTTTTTTTTTTTCTTTTTTGAGTTCGTAGTATAGGAGTGAGCACCTTGAAGCGATTTTTTGTAAATTCGATTTTGTCATTTTTTATTCCGATTTAAGAACATTTTACAGAGCAAATTATCATAACGTGGACGAACAAATTACCATAACGTGGACTAGCAAACTACCGTATGGGTGATTCTCCAAAATCCTAACAATATTATGTCCCCGTAGTCTAACACAAAAATTGTTTAACGCAGAAAGTTTTTTTCATTTTTTTAAAAGTTAGAAATAACTTATCCGATTTGTTTCTACTCTTATTAAAACACTAACTCATTTAGTTTATTCTACAAAAAAATTTTGAATAACCAGGAAGTCACACTTTTGGCGTGTCCCCATCCATTTTTTCAAATGGACTTGAATTATTAAAAATTTTATATCAACATTCCACCATGCTACAATGGAAAAGAATAAAGTATAATTTTTTCAGATTTTTTTTCAGCATTTTTATTTAAAAAAAATATGATTGGAAAATGTCAGGTTTTTGGAGAATCACCCATATGCGACCATGGGTGAGCAAATGAACATAGCAAATTGGCGAGAAATTCATCATTCATTATTTGCAAATAGACAGGCGAACCAAATCAAATGCACAGGCGAACCAAATGACCTTTTAATTTTCTACTATGGGCAAAGCCGTGCGGCTACCGCTAGTAAGAAATAAGGAAGGTTAAAAGTAAAGTTTCAAGTAAATCTACCTTTTCAAAAATACATGCCTAGTATTTATGAAAGAGGATTTTAATTAAAATAAGTATTTGAGATAAAAATGAGTGAAAAGAAACAGTATTTAAGTTAAAAATTAGTAAAAAAAAATAGTATTTACGTTAAAAATAAGTAAAAAAATTGATATTTAAGTTAAAATTATCAGTGGTGTTAGATTCTACAATGGTAGTTGACACTAAAAATAAATTTAGAAGAGAAAATGAGAAGTTTATAAAATTGTAAAATTCGAAAATTATAAAATTTTGTTTTATTTTTTAATCCATACCGCTCAGATAATTCTTAGCGAATCTTCTACCACCTGTGAATCTATTGATACTTTATTTTCTCTTTATAAATATCAAATACTATATTGTCAACTGCCAGTGCGGATGTTAAGGGGTCACAGTAACTTTCAATCATTTTTTTTTAATTTAAAGAAATTTTATATTTCTTTGAAACCATAACATGCATACTGATTTTGTAGTCAATAATTTATTTTCAAAATTTAAAAACATTGCCAATTGTTTTTGAAAAAATTCAAAAAATTAAGGAAAGTTTAAATTTTTTAAAATCCCTAAGGCTTTTTTACTTTTGCACTAATTAAAAAAAAGGTTTTTGCTAACCGATCACTGTAATCATCTCTAAAAATCTGTGTATTCATTTGCTTATAAGTTTATTAGAAATCTTTCTGTGATTAATTACGCAAAAAATCAAAGTTTTTTTAAAATTTGGTTTTTAAAGGTTTAACATGCTCTTAACACTTGAGTAATTTATAAAATGCTTATCCAATGCACAGTTTTGTCAAATATGTAATCACAATTGCAAAAAAAAATTACTTTAAAGCTGTATCTTTAATTGAAAGGAATCCTTAGTGATTCCAATGACATGAAAACACAAAAAAACCATCATCGAGAAAAAGCAATTTAAAGTTTTTCTTTTGCATAAGAACACAAAACGAGCATGGTTTAAAACCACCATAAATTTTTAAATATTTGAACTAAAGCATTGAAACTTTTCCCCTGTGTTTAGAATAGTTTTTAGTTTTGAAATAAGCAATAAAAAAACTTTTAGATCGTTTCATCATTTTTGTGATACTGTTACCCCTTAACTGTGCAATGCTCTCCTAAGCAAAGACGTATTTTAATTTTTCTTAAAATGCTCACAATTGAGCAGTGTGATTAGCAAAGATACTAATTGCTAAAAAAATAACCCTTTATACGTGTGACTTTTTCGTTCAGTAAGGTTGTCTACCAGATTTACTTTGCATTTTCAGTTTGAAAAAAAAAAGGATTTTTTTTTTTTTTTTTTTTGAGCACTCAAGATTGCATATTGCTTTTATTTGACTGTTTTGATGTGCTATCATTTTAGTTTCCCGCCAGCACCCTCTGCAGCATCACCGTCGACCGGGTCCTCACGATGCTGCTCCTATAGCGAAAGCCATCTCCAGGTTGCGTCAATATCCTACACTTACATGCATACATACACGCACCTAAACAGACACACACACCGACACAAAACTACCCACACACTCATGCCTGCACACAGACAAAAACACATATGACTACACACACATACACATTCCCCCCCTACCACAAACATACATACACGCACCTACACAGACACACAAACACATACACACACACGCATACATACAGACACCTACACATACCCACACATCGACACACCACTACCCACACACTCATGCCTGCACACACACACAAACACACACGTCTACATACACACACACACACACACTCGTGACTGCGAAAAACATAATTTGAATTCCATGTGTCAAAATTCAAATTGATTTTTATTTATTTATTAATTTTTTTAATAATTCCCCCCCCCCCCCCACCTGTTTTCTTTCTGACAAGTGAAAAATTTTGTTTCGAAAGCCAAAAGCATTTGTTTAACCTTAATATTTTCTGTAAATTTATTGGAAATTTCTCTTAGCTATATTTTATTAAAGGTTCAATGCTTTATCGAAAAATTACTATCTGTTCAAAATGTTGCTGCAATTGTCCCTTAACTAATCGTTATCCCTTAAATAATCGTGTCCCTTAACTAAGAGCCACAGATTTTTAGAAAAGTGTTAAACAAACTGTAAAACTGAAAAAATATAATTTGTTTTCTAAAATGTTTGTATTTTACTTGATTAAAGTAACTTAGAAATAAAATACAGAACACCAATTTTAAGGAGGTAAATTATAGCTTAAACGTTGTGCAACGAAAAATGAGAAGAAAAAGTTTATAACTTTCTTTCACAAAATGGTTTCTTCTTTAATAATAATAAAGCTTAAAGTCAGGATCTCTGTCTAGATATCTGTCGGGATGTCTGTGATGCGCATAGCGACTAGACCGTTCGGGCGATTTTCATGAAATTTGACACACACTGTAAAAACGACTCAGAAACGTTCCTGGAAAGTAATGGGCAGCTGATGTGCCCAATTTCTATCAGTAACATATCTTATAAAAACCAGAAACGTTTTCAACTAAAATTCAGTAACCTTCCTGAAATTATCCTGGAATTCTCCAGAAAAGTTCAGATATCTTCCCGTTTAAAGCTGCCGGGTCTCTGGATTTTTAGAGCAAACTTAATTTATCACCTTCCTTATTTTTCTAGAAAGTTCCAACAGTAGTATTGCAAACATGGCTAAGGAGGCTAGGACGGAATTGCAAGCAAAATTCAAGAATTTCTCGCCAGCAATTCTTGCACAGCTACGCAATCCCTTGACTTACTTGCTCCCTTTCGGAACTTACCCAGTCTTTTTTCACGAATACAATACTTCCTTTTTTGTAAAAGGAAGCATTGTATTCGCGACAAAATTTTCACTCAAAAATCGGCCTTAATATCCATTTTTCTCACCCCCGAATGAATGTTGAGGTTTTTTTTCGACCCGACCACGCGTGGATATATGCCTAGGAACATACAGACACCCGAAATATCCATTTTGACGACCCCCGAGTTAATTACAACGAATTTTCCCGTGGCGTCCTTATGTACGTATGTATGTGCGCATGTGTGTATGTGTGCATGTATCTCGCATAACTCAAAAACGGTATCTCCTAGAAAGTTGAAATTTGGTACGTGGACTCATAGTGGGGTCTAGTTGTGCACCTTTCCTTTGGTTGCATTCGGATGTTCCTAAGGGGATCTTTTGCCCCTTTTTGGGGGAAATCATTGTTAATTTCGATGTAAACTCAAGTTGTGTTATAATTTGTCCTACAATTAGCGATATATCTCCATTGTTTTGGCGACAAATTTGGAGATTTTTTATTTATTTATTTATTTTTTAATTTGGTTTGTTTGTCCACTGTTGGTGATATTTAGAGAGTAAACAGTTAAATCACATTAAAATTGCCAATAATGAGGAAATGACATTAAATTGGAGTAAAAGGAAGTCATGTGATGCACACACCAGCTCGTTTGTAAAAGAAAGTAAAAAAGCATTAAGATTATTTTATGCACCTAAAGCTGTTATATAATTTTTGGTTCTGTTTTTTCCCCTCTTTTTTTATTTTTTTCCTTTTTTTTTTTTTTTTTTCAAGCTTAACTACGAAACACCTGCACTCTATTTTAAGCGTCATCTGTGCATTCACAACAATTTTCTCTTGTGATGTTAAGTAAACTTTTATTGGTCCTACCATTGAAATCCCCACACGTTACATGGAAATACTCAGTAACGTTTCGGAATTTTTTTACAGTGTACGCCATTTCCTAAAATTAGCTTTTAAAACCTCTTGGAATAACGGAATTCTGAAAAGAACTATAGAAGTTTTTAGCAAATTTTGTTTCATTTAGTTGTGTCGCAGAAAAAAAGGCTTCCTCCAAAACTACCAAATTTGATTTTTCCTTATCGCATCTTCATACATATCGCATCAGCATACTTTTCACCTTCGGAGGTTCAATAGAATGCGTCAATATGCTGCTTGCGCCATTTGCCTTGCAAATTAGTTTGCATCGATTGCAACTGCGGGAAGTTTTCTCAAACATCCATTTCGAGTGGTATCGTGAGTCTTCACATTCTAGATCACATTGAGTGATATCAGCAATGAAGTTGCGAATTGAAAATTGCATCCGTGTGAATAAGAAATCACGCCCTCGGCCGTTTTCTTCTTACATCGAATTTATAGTACCAATAGAATTAGTTAATTGTATTTTATTTATAACTAGTGGTACTCGCACGGCTTTGCCAGTAGTAAAAAATTGAAAGGTTTTTTACAGTGTAATGCATTGTAAAAACAATTCAGAAACGTTCCTGGAAAATAATGGGCAGCTGATGACCCCGATTTCAGCCAGTAACATATCTTGGAAAACCCAGGAACGTTCTCCACTAGAAGTTAGTAACTTTCCTGAAATTATTCTTGACTTTTTCTGAAGAATGTGGAGATATATCTTACTGGTTTTAGCAAGGCAGGACGTCAGTTTTATTCAGAACATTTTACTAAATAAGGAACTTGCTCTTCTAGAAAATGTAATTAGCTTTATAATTCTCTTGAAGCGAAGGAACCACATTTCTGAAACCTTTTCTATCGAAATCAGTTTTCTCACTTCTTTTCGCTTTTAAAAGAATTTTTAGACTTCTTTAATTCGAATATTTCTGCTAATAAGCATTTAGTTGAAATATCTTGGCTTCTTTGACTAGAGATTTTCGTCCTTTTTTCCATCCGCATTTTCTTTTCTAATTTGAATAATTAAGCTCTTCCGTTTTGCACTACACAGCTTTTAAATTCTCTGCAAATGGAATAGAAACGTGAGATGAAAGTAAATTTGACACAAAACTCAGAGACATACGGAAATGAAATTAAACTTACTTTTCATTTTTCAGGAACTATCTAATCAACACGCTTCGAATTAAGTTTATTAGCATCTTTCACGTTAACCAAGCATGCAAATGAATGTTCAGAAAGACTCAATCAATTTTAGGCTGCCTTTTCACTTAATTCTCATGTTTCAGTAAAAACGTATGCTAATATTTCTGGTAGATTTGATGCATAAGAATTACGAGATGAACGCAAAAAACGCCAGCTCTTTCTTTGCATTTATTATGAAATATTGCTTTTGTCGATAGAATTTTAAACTGAACCATCGCTTTGCAACCGGATAAAATTAATAACGAAATCCGTAATTTAAGTCGCAGATGATCCACTGCTCTAGTTATGTATTTACAGATGGTGCAACTGAAAACACTTAAGCTTTAAATCATCATTTGAATAACGCCATCTATGATGTTGCGAGATAACTAGTTTAAAGGTGCAAATTGACAAAGCGAAAGTTTAAGCAGAATTGCAAGCAAATACTAACTAGTTATTAACCTATAACTTATTTAATATAACGTTAACTTAGTTATAGCCAGGGACAGCAGTTTGACAGTAGCCTATTAATATGGAACAGCCATAACCGAGTTGTAGGTATTAATAACAGTATGCATGTAACTAACACCATTACATTTCTTCCTGTACATCCATATTATACATGAAAAAACTTCGCATCTAAAAGTTTAAACCACATGATTTGGACACGGTATGATTTTTGCACATCCGCAAAAATACGCGCCTCTTATGTCGTGAACCAGCTCTAACGTGCATTACATGTAATGTGAATCAGACAGTGTTACATATTTTAAGTAACTGCCCAAATTTTAACCAAATACGTTTTAAATATTTTAATAATTATAACCCCTCTTTGAAGGAGTTGCTTTGGGACCCACTCATCGCAATTTATACTCCTTCCTCCAGGAAATTGGATTCTCCCTTTTAATTTAGTGTTTGTGCCGTCAAAATGTGATTTTGTCTTTTTCTTGTTATTTAAGGTTTTTTGTCAACATATTATTTCATACGTTATTTAAATGCTTTTAGTGTCTACATGTTTTTTATTACTTATTTTAAGCTACCCATGTTTATACCTTTCACCTGAAAACACGCTAACTTTTATATTTTCTACATAATTTACTCCAAATAATAATTTGGCGCAGTATAGCCCTCAAGGGCTCTTGCGCCATAAAAAATAAACAAATCAACCATCCAACTAAAGACACGCGATTTTGTTTTTACAGCGTCTAGTGTAAATCGGGAAGTAATTTAGTTGAAAGCATTATATTTTCTTTCTTTTTTTGCTGATAGTTGGCAAACTAGTTAATTGCACGATAGTCGATGCAATATTGTCGACGAGGCCTAACTGTATAGAGAATCACAGAATTCCACTGCCAACCCGCTGATGAACCGTTTCACCCCTCGTTTGACTTCGTCACCGCTTTGGAAACGTTGGTCATCAAAGTGTTCCTTAAACTTTGGAAACAAGTGGTAGTTACTAGACTCGAGCTCCGGACTGCAATCAAGAACGGAGTGGTTTGTTGACTGTCATGTCCCACTCTGGCGGTGGAATTCTCTGACACTCGATCCAGAAGTTTAGGAATCGTCGACAATAATGCACAGAAGAAGATGGTGATTACACCGTTAAAAAATCCGAAACATTCCTGAGTGTTTCTGTGTAACGTTTTGGAATTTCAATGGTTTTTATCCACTTCCTGTAAATATCAAGTATCATTGTCAAAAAGTTTCCTGAATTGCAACAAGTTGTCCGAATGCAGACTTCTCTCTGTTTTAAAAAATTTTTGGCTCCCAGTTTAAAGGTTAACTAAGAGTATTTATAAAATGTAACGGTTTCTGTTCGATTCCAGCTCGTCCATGCTTATTCAACTTCCGAAGGAAGCAAATAAGTATGGACTACGCAGCTTAGCAAGAATTGCAATCAAGCGAGATGATTAATGTTTGCCATTTTGCCTTAGCTTTGGCCATTTTTGCAATACTGCTTTTGCAACTGTCTTGATTCATCTGGAAGGTGCCAAGCTGTTATATTATCACTACCTTAGATGACTCTGAAGTTCCAGGGACACGACTGGCTTTAAATGGGAAGATTTCTGGATTTTTCAGGAAGGTTACTGAATTTTAGCGGAAAACGTTCCAGGTTTTTGCGAGGTATGTTACTGGCAGAAATTGGGCACATCAGCTGCCTATCATTTTCCAGGAACGTTTCTGAATCGTTTTTACAGTGTAGGTATAAAAATAGAGGAAAGTTTTTTTTTTCCAACGATGTAAATTTCAATGAAAAAACACAGTGCTGTATATTTGTAAAATTGATGGGAACTTTACTTTTGGATCGACCCTCGTAGTCAGGGCCGTAACCAGACTTTTGTTTCGGAGGCGGTCTTACCAAACACATTTTTTTAAACATGTATATGGTCTATCAAATTTAGTTTCATGCACTAAAAAACGATTCAGAAACGTTCCTGGGGCTATAATAGGCAGCTCATGTGTGCCCAATTTCAGCCAGTAACGTATCTCACAAAAACCAGGAACGTTCTCCGATAAAAGTCAGTTACCTTTCTGAAATATTAAGAAATATTCCCGTTTAAAGCCAGTCGTGTCTCTTGAATTTCAAAGTAATCTTAGGTAGTGATAATATAACAGCTTGGGACCTTTCTGATTTATCAAGACAGTTTCAAAACCATTGTTGCAAACATGGCCAAAGCTAAGCCAGAATTGCAAGTAAGTATCAAACATCTCACTTGATTGCAAATGTTGCAAAGCTCCGTCATCCATACTTATCCGCTCCCTTAGGGAGTTGAATCAGCATTGACGAGCCGTAACCAAACGAAAGCCGATATTCTTTATAAATATTCTCAGTTATTCTTTAAACTGAGCTAAAAATAATTTTTAAAACAGAGAGAAGTGTGCATTCGAACAACTTGTAGCAATTCAGGAAACTTTTTGACAGTAATACTTGATATTTCCAGGAAGTGGATAAAAACCATTGATATCCCGAAACGTTACACGGAAATACTCAGTAACGTTTAGGAATTTTTTTACAGTGTGTGTATTATATTGATTTTTGTTACAATAGATTATCTAAATGGAGGGAGGGGATATTCTTACAAAACGCCATATAGTTACATAATAAATGAATTTCACAATAACTACTATAACTTACCTTAAACACACAATGAGTATGTTCAATTTTTCATTCACACTAAATTCATTTCACAAATAAAACTGAAACAATTATAAATAGAACAATATTATTTTTGTCACCAAAAATATAAATAAATAAATAATGGAAAGCATTTCTTTGGATGAAAGGTTTCGGAAGGGGTTTGAACCATAGACTAATAATAAGAGTAGACCGAGCTTTCTCATTCTTGCTGATGAAGAAAATTTGTTCATAGATGTATCATGTGACTAGTGGAAGGGATTGGCGAAGACTTTGGCAGCATGGTTGCTAGATGGCAGCATTATCTACAGTTTGGCACTCGACATGTATTTTACGACAATGTGCTTTCATTAAAAAAAACTTCCAGGTGCAGAGATTGAACTGTTTTTCTTTTAGTTATGCATTATTTTGACATTAGTAATAGTTTTTGATCAGTTTTCGGTAACTTTTATTTTATTTGGAGCTGTCAGCGTTGGCGTGAACGAAATGGCGTAAACGTTTTGCGTTAACGCAAAAATGTACTAATCGGTATCTTAAATTGAAACTGTAGGTAAAAATCTTACCGTTTGCTGATTCTTCTTGGTCGCTTGCATCTTTTATTGCTTAGAGAGTTATTGAAATTGACTAAAGAAAATGCACAATACTATCTAAACGAAAAACTCACTATATTAACAAAATATTTACAACTTAGAATAACAAATTTACAAATCGGACTCCATAAAAGATCATTCTTCCGTGTTCCATAAATTCTATTTATTTTATTTCGCGCTGGCGTTGATCGTCTGCTACGATTAACGCCCGCTGTTGCTAGGATATCCACCAGTCACATGGTTTGGTTTATGAGCAGCAAAAGGGTTGCCATAGCTCGGTCTACTCTTATTATTAGTCTATGGTTTGAACCCTACACTGTAAAAACGATTCAGAAACGTTCCTGGAAAATAACAGGCAGCTGATGTTCCTGATTTCAGTCAGTAACATATCTTACAAAATCCCGGAACCTTTTGCGCTAAAATTCAGTAACCTTTCTGATATTATCCTTGAAACTTTCTGAATTATTTTAAAATCTCCCCTGTTATAGCCAATCATATCTCGGGAACCTTCTAGAAAAATTCAAGAGGTTTGATGTTAGCTTTCCTGATTTACCAAGAAAGCTCCTGAAGCATTAGAGCAACCATGGCCAAAGCACGCGAAAATTTCAAGCAAGAACCAAGAATAATCCTGCCTGCAATTCCTGCTACGCAAAGTTGTAACTGTCCAGTGACTTATTTATCCTTTTTGGGAACTTCAGTCAATCCGGACGGACCGTGCTGAAGCTAAAGCCGATACTTCATAAACACTCTCAGTCTATCTTTAAACTGGTAGCAAAAAAAAATTAATTCACACCAGTGGAAAGTCTGCCTTCGTGCATCTTTTAGCAATTCAGGAAACGTCTCGGCGAAGATACTGGATTTTATGGGGAAATAGGTCAAAACCTCAGAAATCCCGAAACGTTCCACGGAAATAACCAGTAAAGTTTCGGAATTTTTTTAAAGTGTATAAACCAACCCTTTGCATATGGCCCTGATCCGTAGTATATGATTTAATCGTACGAGTTCATGAAAAACCAATGACCATTAAACGAAAGTTTTGTTTTAAAAAAATAGAAGGTACACTGTAAAAACGATTCAGAAACGTTTCTGGAAAATAATAGGCAGTTGATGTGCCCAATTTCTGCCAGTAACATATCTCTCAAAACCCAGGAACGTTTTCCGCTAAAATTCAGTAACCTTCCAGAAAAATCCAGAAATCTTCCCATTTAAAGCCAGTCGTGTCCCCGGAACTTCAGAGTAACCTAAGGCAGTGAGAATATAACAGCTTGGCCCCATCCAGATGAATCAAGACAGTTGCAAAAGCAGTATTGCAAAGATGGCCTAAGCTGAGCCAGAATTGCAAGCATTAAGCATCTCGCTTGATTGCAATTCTTGCAAAGCTACGTAGTCCATACTTATTTGCTCCCTTTGGAAGTTTAATCAGCATGGACGAGCCGAAATCGAACGGAAGCCGATACACTTTATAAATACTCTCAGTTAATCTTTAAACTGGGAGCTAAAAATATTTTTTACAACAGAGAGAAGTCTGCATTTGGACAACTTGTTGCAATTCAGGAAACTTTTTGACAATGATACTTGATATTTCCAGGAAGTGGATAAAAACCATTGAAATCCCGATACGTTACACGGAAACACTCAGTAACGTTTCTGTATTTTTTTACAGTGTATGAAAGTATAGTATTCTGTCTTTATATTTGTTACAAATGCAAATTTAGCATTTTGTGCTTGATGCATTCAGGATTGACGAGGGAAAGAATGGGAAAGACATGTACCCTTTCTGAAAATTTTGAAAAAATATTTCTTACAGAAAGAATAAATAATAGAAAATAGAAAATCATTCAAAATTTAGTACTGTTAAAAACATAGAAATTAAATCTTTTTGTGCTTTATAAGTACACTGTAAAAAAATTCCGAAACGTTATCGGGTATTTCCGTGTTACGTTTCGGGATTTTAATGGTTCTTATCCACTTCCCGGAAAAATCAAGTATTATTATCAAAAAGTTTCCTGAATTGCTACAAGGTGCACAAATTTCTTACAGTTGTGAAAAATATTTTTAGCTCCCAGTTTAAAGATTAACTGAGCGTCTTTATTAAGTGTATCGGCTTCAGTCCCGTTACGCCCGTTCATGCTATTGAAGTTCCCAAAGAGAGCGAATAAGTATGAACTACATAGCTTTGCAAGAATTGCAGGCGAGTTAAATTTTCGTTACTTACTTGCAATTCTGGCTTAGCTTACGCCGTATTTGCAATAATGCTCTTGGAGTTTCCTTCATAAATCAGGAAGATTCCAAGCTTTAATAATATACTTTCCTAAATTAACTTTAATTTTCCAAAGAAACAACTGGCTATTAACGGGAAGATTTCTAATTTTTTCATAGGCTGCCAGGATAATATCAGGGAGGTTACTGAATTTTACCGGAAAACGTTCCTGGATTTTGCAAGATATGTTACTGGAAGAAATTGGGCACATCAGCTGCCCATTATTTACCAGGAACGTTTCTGAGTCGTTTTTACAATGTACGAATGATTTATTTCTAACAACATTTCTGTGTTCATCTTTCCCTGTGACCATTTCTCTGTCTTCTTGTTTTTAAAGAATTTTTAAACTTCTTAAACTCGAGTATTTCTGCTCGTAAGCTTGAACTTTATAGAAATTTATACAAGTTTTCTTTTATTTCTGTTTCTTCCTTTTTTAAGTTGAAATATTTTAAGGCCATCATTAAAGCAAAAAATGGACGGACATTGAAATTGTGTTCGCATTTTATTAGTTTCTATGACCTTAAAAATATTGCCCGCTAATAAAACGTTTAAATACATAGGGCTAATTACATTCGAGATTTTATAACGCACTTTTTCATACACATCTACTTTTTTTTTTTTTTTTCAAATTATGCATTAGATAAAGAGCTCCTTCATTTACAAGTATAAAAACATAGATTGTAGTAAATAATTTATACATTTTTCATGTTCTCCATTCGTATTCAAACCTTTACTTGGATTTTTGCGTTTCTAATGACTTTTGGCACGTTTATTGTTATACCATTTTATCAAAACTAAATGAATTTGTCTGAATCCTATTCATTCAGTATTTGTTCTTGAACTTGCTTTATATTTGAAATCATGTAAATATTCAACATATAAAAGAAAACAGTTTACTAAAAAACAATCATTTTGTTCTAATTAATTAATAACGCCAGTAATTAAAGTATCCGACCTCAAAGGAATGTAATTACGTTAACCAGTTGCTTTCTTTTATACAATCCCAAACTTTTTTTTTTAACCTTTTCAAAAAAAAAAAAAAAAAAAAACACCTTTAACTTTTCTGAATAACAATATACAAAAAACCACAGCCACATAATTTCAAAGGATGCAATTAGTTTGGACGTAGAAAAAAAAACCACTCGTAAGTTCGTCTTAAAAACCTTAATTAAAATACATAATTAATCTTTGCGCAGAAGAAATGACATAATGAAATTAGTTTATGGGTGTTATTTAATTTTTATGAAAAATCCTAATTTTACAAAAAAAAAATTAATTTATTCCCGCATTTTCTTATTAACACTAATAGTTAACAAAAGTAATATCGTCATTTTTTATGCAATAAAGGATAGCTGTAGCAGTTAATATTTTGTTTAAGGATAACCAAAACTTATTACTGTTATTTTTATTTATTACAACACCATCTGATTTTCTTGAAATTGATTTTTTTTAAATATATTTACTAAAGTACTGTAAAAATATCCGAAACTTTGCTGCTTATTTTCGTGTAACTTTTCGGTATCTCAATGGTTTTTATCCATTTCTTGGAAAAATCATTTTTTTTCTGTCAAAAAGTTTTCTGAATTGCTACATGTTGCACGAATGCAGGCTTCTCATTGCTGTGAAAAATAGTTTTAGATCGCAGTTTAAAGATTAACTGAGCGTATTTATAAAGTGTATCGGCTTCAGTCCGATTACGACCCGTCCGGACTGAGTAAGCTCCCAGAAGGAGCGGATAAATCCATGGACTACTAAGATTTGCAAGAAATGCAGGAGAGTAAAGTTCTTGCAATTCTGTCGTAGCGTTGTCCATGTTTCCTATACTGATTATGGATCTTTTTTGATAAATCAAGTAGTTGCCAAGCTATAATGTTAGACGGATTATCCCGAGAGATACTTCGAGCCAACCAGAAACAGCGACGGACGCCCAGCAGCCAATCCCCAACCAGAATGAGGAGAGCTCAAGTTTCAGCCAACCAGAAACAAGGACATCAGCCAATCCTCGCACAGAACGAAGGGAAAGCTAGCTCTTTTCACATAAATAATGACAACGTTTCGATATCTGCATCAGTTGCTAGAAAGTCGTTTCCCTGGAAGCTTCGACCACGCTAACACTGAAGATGGCCGCCGCAGATGCGGCCGAAAACCTTTGGAGAAACAACACTCAGACCACGGCACAACAGCACGGAATCTTACAACATTATTACTTTCAGGAAGGTTACTGAATTTCCGCGTAAAATATGCCTGGCTTTTTCAAGAAATGTCCCTTTCTGAAATTGGGCATATCAGCTGCCCGTTATTTTCCAGGAACGTTTCTGACTCGTTTTTACAGTTAGTTTCGCGTTAAATATTGGATTTATTTTTTTAAAAAATGGAAAAAAAAGTTGTAAAAATTAAGCTATTTTCATTAAAAAGAAAGTTATCCAAATAATATATTTCTTGAATGTAAAATCGTCTACAAAGAGCATCGAAAAAGCATTAAAAAAAAGCAATTTAATCATTTCAAACAATATCCCAATACGAAATGGTGGCGTGATATGTTTAGAAATAAGTGTGCTGATAGAATGAAAAAGAAAATTGAAGATATTAAGACAAAATCGGACCAATTAATACTAACCATGATTAAAAACGACTGAATTAAATGACTTAACTCAATTTTAAAGGAATGCGATGAACTACTGTGAATTAATCCGGTAGTGTCAATAAATTAGCATTTTGAGGAAACTGTTTTAAAGTTATACCGCTGTCAGACAGAAACAGAATTTTCCTTTTCAAATTTGCTTTACAATATTTCAGCTTACAGAAAAAGAATAAATTATTCAGAATTCTGTAGAAAGTTGGAAAAAAAAAAAAATAATAATAATTAATTTGAATTTTGACACCTTGAATTCAAATTGTTTTTCGCAATCACGATTGTGTGTATGTAGGCGTGAGTGTTTGTGTGTAGGGGGTATGTGTATGTGTGTAGGCATGTGTGCTTGTGTGTGTGTGCTGGCATAAGTGTGTGGGTAGTTGTGTGTATGAATGTGTGTGTGGGGGGCATGTGTATGTGTGTGTAGACAAGTTTGTGTCTGTGTGAAGGCATGAATGTGTGGGTAGTTGTACGTATGTGTGTGTGTAGGTGTCTGTATGTATGTGTGTGTAGGTGTATGTGTTTGTGTGTGTAGGTGTTTGTGTGTGTGTATGTGAGCGTGTGTGTGTAGTTGTGTATGTATGCGCGTGTGCGTAGGACATGGACGCAACCTGGAGACGGCTTTCGCTATAGGAGCAGCATCCTGAGGAGCCGGTCGAGGGTGATGGCGCGGAGGGTGGCATTGGGAAAATAAAATGATAGCACGCCAAAAACAGTCAAATGAAAGCAATAAGCAGTCGTGATTGCTCAAAAAAAAGCGTAGAGAATACTTAATGTGTATTGTTAATGTAATACGTTTGGTGCACACTGCAAAAACACGGAGTTGGTAATTAGCATATGAGCACAATCTCCTAATTTCTGTTCTTTTTTGCTCGTTTATTAAAAGAAACAAGCAAGTATTGATGGCAACATCTTCTTAAAACACATTGAATACTAAGTCCTTAACTGCCGTGTGTAGGTAAACGGCAGTATCTGCAGAAACGAGTCTTCGAGATATTTGAGGAAATGTGTTTGGGATCCATTACTAACCATAGGAAAAAGTTGGTATTGGACGTCTTTTTCGCGCCTTTTTTTCAGCGGAAAACAAATAAGCAACTTGTACGTTAAAGTACAACAGATGACAAAAATACAAAAAAAAAAAAAAGAAAAGAAAAATTTGCAGTTACTGCCCTTTACCTACCTGCCCATGGCAGTATAGTAGAATAGAAAAAAAAATCTGCGACTACATTTCCCTCCGATTTGATAAAATACTTTTAAAAAAGTGTGTGTGTGGGGGGGGGGATATTCGTTGGCAAATGCTGCTTGTTGAAGAAACTCCATTTTGGGTTTTTTTTTTATGAGCAATCGCTCATTGCTTTCATTTCACCGTCCTTGATGTTGTGGTTTCTTTTTCAGCTTGGAACAGGGACACCAGCACCACCGGCCTCTGCAGGAGCAGCTGCGACCACTGCCTCCTAGGATCCGTTTCTTCTGGTCGATGGTGTCCATGTCCTACACACACGCGCGCTCTCACGCTCACACACACACACACACACACACACACACAAGTCTTTACACACATACACACACGCCTACGTGCATACACACAGGTCTACGCACACACACAAGCCTACACATGCACGCACGCGCGCCTATACATGCACACACGCCTGCACACACACACACAACTATACACATGTAATCGCCCAGGAGGAGATGTAGGCTTTGGGGGACAGAAGCTGTTTCTAGAAACAATTGCTCCCAATGAGTAGGGCCCTATCACAACTCGTGATTGCGAAAAGCATTATTTGAATTCAAAATGTCAGAGTTCAAGTTAATTTTTTTCTTTTCTTTTTATTTTTTTTGCATGGTAGCGCTCGCTTAAGGGTATGAGAAATTTCGTCTTGACGCGGTACACTAAAAAAATTTCGAAACTTCCCTGCTTATTTCTGTGGAACGCTTCGGAATTTCGCAGGTTTTCGTCTATTTCCTGTGAAAATCGAACACCTTCGTGCAAAATTTTCCTGAATTATCACAAGTTGCATCAATGTTGACTTCTCGCTGTAGTGAAAATTATTTTTATCTACCAGTTTGCAGATTAACTAAGCGTACTTACAGGGCCTGATTACTGAGTAGGCCAATAGGCCTTGGCCTAGTGCCTCCAATTTTTAAGGGCCCCCAAATGGTCTTTTTTTTAAACCAATAGCAAAAACTGTTTCCGCCTATGGCTAAAATTGTAAGGGTTGACTGCACAGGAGCCTCAGAAAAGTATATGGTCTAGGGTCCCCTGATACCTTAATCGGGCCCAGCGTACTTATTAGGTGTGCATAACCTTTAGAATACCACCTGAAAGTATTGAAAAAAAAAAATAATTTTTGAAACTATGGTAATCTATGAATAACCACAAACTGAGAAAATTATGGATATTTTCTCAATGAATTTTATGGACAGTGATTTTGTTCATCATTTTGACACATTTTCTTTTACAACTTTATGAAACTTTAACACAAGCGCTCGTAAAACGAATGGGCATTTGGTTTAACGGCTTCTCGAACACATACCCAATGCAAACGATTTTTATGAGCTTCCGTTTCAAGACACTGGAAACAGTCGTAAAACTTAGTTTTTCCTCTAGTCTAAGAAGTTTTTGGACACACGTTGAAAAAATACGTGTACATAAATGAATTTCAGTTCGAAAATGGTCTGAATAATTAACGAAAACAAGTTATTGTTCTGTTTTCTTTGACCAATTTAGAGCTATTAAAAATAAACTTTATGAAAGAAAAAATTGGACTAAATGGTGACTGTTTAGCTTTCTCAGGCCTTAGATTCTTACGTTTCGAGTAGGCATTTTCTTAGAGATTTAAATTATTGCTTTCTTTTCTTGGGGCTAGTTTAGAGGTATGTGAGTGGTGGCTTTATGAGTAAGAAATGAAATTGAACCTCATAGATACGTTAATTTCTAAGCGCTTAAAACTGTACGTAGTATGTCTAATAAACACGCGAACTCATGCAATCTAGCGAACATGATGCGTACTATAGTCTCGCTAACTGTAGGCGACAAGTTATGTTAGTTTCTATTGACCTTGATTTTACTGTTCGTCGAAAATAGAAATTGATGAAGTCACGGTAATTGATGAAATCACAGTTCTCAAGCGTTTGAGAGATTGTGCGCGTTGAGTACGACCAAAGTTGACTCAAGGCGACGGAGGGATCCTTCACCATGACAATGCGCCTGCACATACAGTACTGATTGTTCGCCAGTTTCTGGCAAAAAATCCAATCATCATCCTTGATCATCCTCCTTATTAGCCAGATCTCGCACCCAGCGACTTTCCTGTTCCCAAAATGCAAAAATGTTTTTAGGGTACATCACTGGGAAGATTTGGACCCAAAATAGCAAGAAACGACAAGACAACTAAAGAGCCTAACTGCTAAGGAATTCCAAAGGTACTTTAAAGAGTGGAAAAGAAGATAGGATAAGTGCATAGTAACGAATATGGGAAGTACTTTGAAGAAGACAAAATCAATGTATATTGAATTTTGCAAATACTTTTCTATGACTTCAGTTAGAGTATTTGTTGGACAGATTACATATGTTAAAAGGGCCCTGGAAGGGTCTCCCTCCCCTTTCCCCTTCACTTTGCGACAATGACACCAATACTCACTAATGTATCTTCTCGTACACCAATTTGTACATTTTGGCTTTACTTGAGTTTGGGCAGTGGTTCTTAAACTGGGTGCCGCGGTACCCTGGGGTGCAGTAGGAAGAGGCGAGGGATGCCGTGAAGGGTTCATGTTATGAATATCGTATATGTAGGTCGTTAATTCCAAACAAGATCACATGATCCAATAAGGCCATCCCCCGTTTTTTTAGCATAGTAAAAATTTGCTAGATCGTGATTTCATCTTCATCAGAAAGCCTAACTGATGCTAAAGCGTCATCAAAAAGCAGTTTTGGGTAACCAGGCAAAAGTTATAACAGAAGAGTGGGGTAAAAACAACCTGATTTTATTTTGTTGTATATTTTGCTTCTTTATGGTTGACTGCAGGTTACAACGAATAGTATAAAAAAAAGTTGTTTAATTGTTCTTGTAGCCTAATTTATGTAGTTGACAAAGATAAATGTCGCTGCGTGCCGTCATTTTATTCCCTGTGATTTAATAACCAAGAAAAGTGGATAGTTGACCGTTAAGGCCGTGATTAGCCTTTTTAGAACTCCGGCGTTTTTATAATAGGACATTGGAGTATCGGGAATAAGATATGATCATGTACTGCACATATATGCGCGAATCGCGTCCATGAGTGACAACCCCCCCCCCCTCCCCCCCAAAATAACAAATTTTCAGTTTTCCTGAATATGACGATTGATCTTTCACCTTTCCATGGACGTAAACATGGAATTTTGGTATTGTTTTTAAGGTTATCAAATGTGGTTTAATTATCAATATCAAAGACTACAAAATCACCCGTCAAGGTATGACGGGTGAAAATTGCTTCTACTATTGTACATTTGAACGAAGCCATTGCCTGTTTGGTGATAATTTGATGGATGAAATTTTAACCCTAACTCCAGTGGATTAACCCTAAACTCCAGTAGATAGCGTTCATTGTTGACCCCTTTTTTGTCTCTTCGTTCGCTTAAAATGATAATCTTACCAGTAACACAGTTAAGTTACAGAATCCAGTTCAGCCTTTCCAAAATAAAGCCTTTCCATGCATGTCAAACATTGTCAAAAAATAATAATAATAATGTCATGCCGTGGAGCGAGTTTCATTGTTGATGACGTCAGGGCGTTACTTGATCATTAGATATTATATATATGAGGATTCTTTCAATTCGGTTCAGTTTCATACTACTTTTGCCTTTAACTTTGAGTAAAGTAAACTTTGCCCAGTGGCTTCCTCATTACGGACCATGTTCCTAATATGCTTAAATCGCTTTCCTTTGCTAAAACTGAGGAGAAAACACAATATAAATTTAAATTTTGACTTGTTTTTTTTTTCTTAGTCTTTATGAGTCATCTGATAAATATGGAAAAGCTAGAGCAATTCAATCATGAAGGAGAAAGATATTCGAGGTTTTAAACCTTAGTTTAGCCATATTTGGCGCACTAACGTAATTATCCAAATAATGGAGACGGACTAGAGTGCCGTGAGAAAATTCTAATTCTTTAAAGGGTGACGCGAGTCGAAAAAGTGTGAGAACCTCTGATTTAGGGGGATTGTACTCGATTCGATCGAGTTCTATCTATCAGTAGCTTAGGAAGAAATTTCCTTCTGGCTGAGGAAAAGCGATTTTCTATCTGTGCTATTAGTAGATACAACTGACAGTACATGGTTCTACCCTATTCTGTTGCAGTTGAATGAGTCCCTTAGTTTATGCTAGTCTCAAATTGTGTCAGTTTTGAAATCGATTTCTGTATTTTTTTTTTTTTTTAATTGCAGTCAGAGCTGACACGCGAATAAGGAAACATTTCCTTTTACACATATTTAGAAAAGAGTTGTTTGTTTTCTTTGCAAGAGAAATATTCTGCCCTTTTTTTTGTAAAATTGCAGACAGAGCTCACACGCGAATAAAGGAATTTTTCCTTTTACACATATTCAGAAAAGAGTTTTTTTTTTTTTTTTTTTGCAACAGAAATTTTCTGCCTGTTTTTTGAAAATTGCAGTCAGAGCTGACACGCGAATAAGTGAACAATTTTCTTTTACACATAATCGGAAAAGAGTTTTTTTTTTTTTTTTTGCAGCAGAAATTTTCTGCCTGTTTTTTTTAAATTGCAGTCAGAGCTGACACGCCAGTAAGGGAACAATTTTCTTTTACACATAATCGAAAAAAAGTTGTTTGTATTCTTTGCAACAGAAATTTTCTGCATTTTTTAAAAATTGCAGTCAGAGCTGACACGCGAATAAAGGAATATTTCCTTTTACACATATTCAGAAAAGGTTTTTTTTTTTTGCAACAGAAATTTTCTGCCTGTTTTTTTAAAATTGCAGTCAGAGCTGACACGCAAATAAGGGAACATTTCCTTTTACACATAATCGGAAAAGAGTTGTTTGTTTTCTTTGCAACAAAAATTTTCTGTCTTTTTTTAAAATTGCAGTCAGAGCTGACACGCAAATAAGGGAACAATTTTCTTTTACACATATTCGGAAAAGAGTTGTTTGTTTTCTTTGCAACAGAAATTTTCTGCCTTGTTTTAAAATTGCAGTCAGAGGTGACACGCAAATACGGGAACAATTTTCTTTTATAAATATTTGGAAAATAGTTGTTTGTTTTCTTTGCAACAGAAATGTTCTGCATTTTTTAAAAATTTCAGTCAAAGCTGAAACGCAAATAAGGGAGCAATTTGCATTTTAGATCTAAAGACTGTTTTGAATTATTTGAGCAAACATGTACTTCTCCATTAAAAGCAACACCGGATTGATCACTGGAACAGCTTCGACGGAGGACCTTCTTTGCAGAAATATTTGTTTAATCATGTTTTGACTGACATAATTGTCAAATGAAATGTGCCCCAAATCTGTTACGAGTGTGCGCCGTTAAGGATATATTCATATTAAATTTTAGCTTAGGAACACGTTCGAGAACAGTTTGGGGACAAATTCCGGCACATCTGTGAAATCATCGGCTTTTTTTCATTAAAAGGTATTTTAAAAGCTTCTTAACTACCAGTCAATAGAATATTTCATTATAATACTAGTAGAAGTTTTGCTGCATTGTCTCGCTGACGACGGGGAAAAAAGGTAACGTTCCCTGGTCGAAGGGAGTTTAATGTTTTTGCACGAGATTGATGTGATGTTAATATCAAAATCTGAATATAATCAAAGGAGAATATTTTAAGGTAGGCGGGCACACCCCCTCCCCTAAAGACTTTTCCCTTTAATATTCATTGCAGCTTTCTAAAACTTTATACGATTGTTAAATACGACATAAATAACATATTTTGACCACTTATTTGTGGAAAAAGTAATTTTGTATAATTTTTTTTTTTAAATAAAAAGGGAATATATTTAGCAAAAAACCTCCATTTCCTCAACATTTCCTATGTATTCACTTTTCCGTAATTTGTAAAACTGTTTGTGTTGATCTCTTCTTTGGAAATCAGAGATGGATAAAGCCCTTCAATTTGGAATTATTTAACTTTAAACATGTTTTATGGGCAAATGTTTAAAATTTTCCCCCGAAACGCGTGGTTTTTTGCCCTCAAAGTTTAACCGATCATTATTTCAAAAAAAAAAAAAAAAACATATTGATGTACGAGTACATTAACTTTTCGAGGTTTATATCACATTAATATGTTCAATAACCATTTTTGCAAACTTTAAAATATTTAGAGTTAATACTTTTTTCTCTAGAGCTGTTGGCGTCAATAAAAACTTTGAAAAGGTGGTTATGAGAAAATCAAGAAAGAAAAAGTAAATTTCGGTTATAAGCAGTGCATTTGAGTTTATTAAATTTCTTCTAGGTTTCTCAATAATTCACCGATTCAAAAAAACAATTGCGGAATTATAAAGAAAAACACTGAGGCTCTCTAAATTTTTCAAAATTTTAAAATTGATTAATTTTGAAAATTAGGGTTTTCGCCTACCTTAAGTACTGTAAAAAAGGTTCGATAAAGTGTTCTAAAAGAAGGGATATATGTCAGTGTTAAAAAATGTTCTTAAATGCGTTCCCAAAAGTGCTAAAAAGAGTGCTGAACAAAGTAAGGGCTCTCAGTTTAGGGGAGGTAAACCCAAAGCGGAACGCTAACTTTGAAACTAAAAAAAAAGTTTTTGCTTACATTAAGCAATTTTTTTGGCATTTACAATTTTCTGTAGTTATCATTGTTTATATTTAAACGAACAAATTTAGGTAAATACTGGTTTTTAATATAAAAATCAACAAAAACTTTAACCCTTCCGAAAATTTGCTTTGTCCGGGAAATAGGCTCAATGTGGGTAGGAGAATTAGGCAAAGCGAGTTAATTAAACTAATTAGTCAAATTAGACCGACTTGGACGGTGACGTAGCTCAGAGCTTTGATACACAATGCTAACGAAATCAGTGACACCATGCTCATTGCTCAAAGAAGTTTAATTTTCCAGCAGTTGCTTCAGGCTCAGTTACCATCAGTCCAAAGCTGCTAGCTCTTCACATTTGTGTCAGTTAGACTTGGTGACATGTGTTTGGAATCTCACGACGCCAGAGGCGTTCTTTTGCATTTACTGATCACTTACAAAATGAGCTGAACTAATAAGGCTTTAGCTGATTTGTAACAGATTATTTTCAAATAAAAAAGAAACCGACTTCAAAAGCAAAGAGGAACTAAAAAGTAAAAAAAATTGATCGTACTTACGATTTTCTATACCCAAACCTGTAAATCAAATTTATTTTACAATTCTACTACAAAAATCAACTAAATTGAACAGTCAATTATAAACTAAACACTGCTTTTAATTATTATACATGAATTATTTTTATACCTAACTAATTATATACGATCTCTTAATTTGTAATTAACTTTCGAAATCGGGTACTAATCGGGTAAACTACTACTTAATGAACTGAGTAGGTTCAGTTTTAAAGACAAATTTCGCGTTTAGTTAAATTATTGTTTAACTCAGAATTCGGTTGGTTGTCAGTTACGTTAAGTAGGAGTTTATAGGAAGTCTCGACTTATGGTTATTGAAAATTAAGAGATCACATATAATTAGAATTTAAAATCAGTGTTTATTTTATAATTGGGTGTTTAGTTTAGTTGATTTTTGTACTGGAATCGTAAAATAAATTTGATTTATAAGCTTGGGTAGGATATCGTATGTAAGTATGACCAATTATTTTTTACTTTTTAGTTATTTATACCATTACTAAACTAAAGTTAAATCAATACCTTTGTATGTACTTGAAAATCAATAAAACAATAACAACGCCAAACTGCACAAGCTGCTGATTACTGCAGAGAAGCGTTTTACTATGTCCCATAGAGAAAAAAATTACACGCGTGGTGACTATTTTCACATTTCTAAAAAGAAATAGAAATTTTGAGTATATTTCCTAGAATAAGAACTTTCACGGTTCTGTGCAATGGGGTCGTTTCCAAAATTTTAAAAGTATTTTTTTCTGAAAAAGCATGCTTAGAAACATAGTATCTGACCATTTTTAATTAATTTATTTAAGTTTGAAATTTAAAAAAAAATACTTAAATCGGTGCGCTTTCATTGTTTACACTTCTGTCGTGTGACATCACAAATGATGAAATGCCATTGAATGTTGCCATTCACAGAACAAAATATTTAATTCACATCTTTACTCACGTGTATTGGCAACGATATGGTTGATAGCAAGCGTAGAGAACAATTTTAATTCGCTGCTTGATTATCATAACGTGGAAACGTGGTATAAATATGCTCCAAATTGCATCATTTGTGACGTCATAAAAACCACGCCTTGTTTGAAAAATCGGACATTTAAAAAAATTAACTAAAAAAAAACTGTTGGGAAAATGAAAGTATTTTTTGGGTCCATGTATTTTTTTTTTTTTTTTTTTTTACTCATTCTGTCTATGTCAAGGACTAAAAGCAGTACTTTTGACTGAAGGAAACCACCCCATTGACTATTATGGTTTTACTTAATTTAACAAATCCTCAGAAGGATTCGAAACTTGCTTTTAAATCTTGAGAATTTGCAAGCAACATAAATTATAAACATTTTCCCTCCAGCTTGAAGGGGGAAAAAGTAACACAAGTCTGATTTCTACCCTTTCAGCATGGAAAGTAGGTTAGAATACTTTCCAAAGAAAACACATTTGCGCTTGTTAGCCATTTTTCAGCACTTGAAATAGCTTTACCATCCAGAGATGAGAAGTAGTTATTTATGTTACAAAAACCTCTTTCCAAGAGATAAACTTTCCTGGAGCAAATAATAATATAATAAGAAGAATTTTTTTTTTCTTTTCCATTTTTTAAAATCTAATTTTAGTTAGATAAAATCTGATCAATACTCTTGATTCATCTGCACACTGTAAAAACGATTCATAAACGTTCCTGAAAAATAATAGGCAGCTGATGTGCCCAATTTCAACCAGTAACAATCTTACAAAAACCAGGAACGTTTTCCGATAAAAATCAGTAACCTTTCTGAAATATTGGGAAATATCCATTTTTAAGGCCAGTCGTGAACCTTCTAGAAAAATTACATAGCTTTCATGTATTTGATTAGAACTCTCTTGATTTACTGAGAAAGCTCCTGAAGAATTAAAGCAACCATGACCAAAGTTACACGATAATTGAAAGCAAGAACCGAGCATATTCCTTGCCTAGTAAAGCTGCAGCTATCCAGTGACATATTTGCTCCCATCGGGAGCATAGTCAATCCGGCCGTGCAGTTATAAAGCTGAAGTCGATACACTTAATAAACACGTTCAGTCAATCTTTAAACTGGTAGCAAAAAATATTTTCACACCAGTGAAAAGTCTGCATTCGTGCAACTTTTAGCAATTCAGGAAACTTTATTGCGGAGATACTTGATTTTACGGGGAAATAGGTGAAAACCTCTGGAATCCTAAAACGTTCCACGGAAAAAACCAGTAACGTTTCAGAATTATTTTACAGTGCACTCAATACAAAAGAAACTACTAAAAGATAAGAAAAAATGGTATTAAAGCAAATATTTCTCATGGAAACGCAAAACTAGTTGCAGGCAATGTTCACTTGACAGGGTCAGAATATAAATGCACAGAAATTTTGAAATAATCACTTAAAAAAACTTTAAATTTACAAGAATATTTTTTAATTAATAGCGTAAAATTAATTAAACAGAAGTTATGAAAATGCAGCTAAAGATGGTGTAAAATTATGAAAATAAAAAAGGACTTCCAAGCTCTCACAAAGTCAGGGTAATAAAAAGCGACAAGGAAAAAGCAGTTTGAAAAAAATACGATGCTTCAGAAACATAAAGAAATGAGATTGCTGAAAAAACGTTTTTTAATAAGATCTCAGAAAAACAAAGTGATGAAAAACAATAGGGAAAAGTAGTCTGAAAAAAAAATTGCTATGCTTCAAAAATAAAAATAAATAAAATATTAAAGGGAACCGGGACAGTTCATAAGTTAAAAAAATCAACTTTCTAATTTTAGCTGCATAAAATAAGGGACACTTCCCTGATTCCAAAAATGTATATATTGTGTGGGTATCAAATTCCGAAAGGTAATTAATTTACTATTTAAAATGTAAACAAAAAGCCACGCCCCTTTTAAAGGGACGGTACCTAGATTGAATGATGTCCACTGTTTTCTTTCATCAAATATTTCACGATTCACAGTTATTTTTACTCTTTTTTTCTATTTACATAACGTAAACTTAGAAAATGCCTCGGTGCAAGCAGTTGGGGAAGTATATCGCATGCTTACCAGCATTGTCAAGGTCAACACGTTTTCCCGTTTTTCAGAAAACACATTGTTTAAAACTTTAGGTACGCTTAGATAAAATTCATATCAATGTATGATTATGAAACTTTGTATTATAACATATACAAGGATTTTGCATGTGTTAAACATATTTTCACTTTTGTTTAGGTGTTATTGTATTTTTAGGAGGCTAATTTTAGTGAAAAATATCTTACTTTTTAGGGATTTTATGAAATACTATATTTTAACATTTTGTGTGGTTTTTTTAATTTGAAGGTAATTGAAAACTAATAGGCTTACTGTAATTTGTGAGCTTTTGCCTGTATAGTATTGAAGTTTAGAGTGATTTCATTCAGAATTGTATTTGCTAAGCGTACCTATTTGCATTCATAAATTTTCAAATTATCGTGCAACTATATATTTTCTATTTACTCTTCAAAAACATATTCTTTAAGGAAAAAAAAAGTTTTTGCTGGTTTATGATGAGAAGATTACGTTCTTTCTATATACAATAGTTTTTAAGTCACGCTTGATTTTAAAACGAATAAACACCTCGTGATTTGCAACTAAAAATTTGACTCTTTTCGTTGCCGAGAACGTCC
This sequence comes from Uloborus diversus, assembly GCF_026930045.1. Taxonomy (NCBI): domain Eukaryota; kingdom Metazoa; phylum Arthropoda; class Arachnida; order Araneae; family Uloboridae; genus Uloborus; species Uloborus diversus. The sequence goes on from NC_072738.1 coordinate 160,014,130, forward strand.
CGGTTCCCTTACAAAAGCCTCTTTTAAATATAAGGACAAAATAACTTACAGTAAAATCACTTATTTTAGCGAGGGTTTAATTTTCGCGAGTCAGTCGTGTTGTCGAAAATTAAAACCTCGTGAAATATTTTTACTAAACGTCAACTTTCGATTCTGTTCATATTAAATTCGCGAAAATTACGGCTTGCGAAAAAAAGTGCTCTTACTGGAGTCAAGTAATAACGACATTGTATAGAAGAAAGTGAAAATTTAACACACGAAAAACAATGGAGTCGTTTCCGAAATTTTAAAAATATTTTTTTTTTCTGAAATAGCATGTTTAAAAACATAGGATTTGACCGTTTTTTAAAATAATTTTGCAAAGTTGACTTTTTTTAAAAAAATTTTAAATCAGTGCTTAAATTCAATTTTATTTTTTACTCTTGTGCACATAACATCACAGGTGATGAAATGCCCTTCACTGATGCCATTAGCGCAGAACGCAATATTTAACTCGTGTCCTAATTATCATAATCGGGAAACGCGGTATACAGCAAGCATAAGCAATCAGCGCACCAAAGTTCATCACTTGTAACATAATAAGCTTTACTTGAAACATCGGACATTTAAAAATTTAATTATAAATTAAACGTTTCGAAAATAAAAGTTTTTACTCGCTACATTTTATTTCTATTTTTATTTTATTTATTTATTTATTTATTTATTTATTTATTTGCTCATTCTATCCACTTCACTGACTAGAAGTAGTACTTTCGACTAATGGAAAGAACCCCATTCGTAACAATAGAAAGATTTTAATAGGATAATTTCCTTCAACTGGTAAAATACAGAATGAAATAATGGATTGCGGGAAAAACTCTCTGCCTTTTCTCATATTTCCGGTTTTATGTCCTACTGAATTGATTGCATTAGATGAAATGATATGTTTATCTCCGTGCTTCCAATAAATCGATCAGTAATTGTGCGTTTCATCAACGTGACAATTATTATTTCCACGATGTGTCATCGCTGCCTGTGACAATTTATTCATTGACCCTGCTAGCTCATTCTTTTTAATGACTTATGATGTTGCGGTTAACGCAGAAAAAGTGAATATGAGAAATGTATCAAGCGACAAATATTTCAATATGCAAGGTAGCAACTGAAAAGGTTCAATGCAATGTTAATGGATCAGTCTATTTACGTTTTATAAACTTATAATGAGTATTAGATTTTGTTCAAATGGGGATTTTTATTATTTTTATTTTGGACTAGTGCTCCCGCACGTCTTTGCCCGTAATAGAAAAATTAAAAGGTGTTTTGGTTCTCCTGTATATTTTCAAATAATGGATGGTGAATTTTCTCGCCAATTGGCTTGCATCCATGTTACAGTTCCACGTTATGATAAATTCGTATCTCTCCAATTGGCTTGGGCTCATGTTACGGTTCCACGTTATGATAATTTCGTAATTTACTCGTCCATCTTATGATAATTTTGTTCTTAAAATTGGAATAGAAAAAGAACCATATCGAAATTTCGAAAAATCGCTGCGAGGTGCGCACCCCCATGCTACAAACTAACTTTGTGCCAAATTTCATGAAAATCGGCCGAACGGTCTAGGCACTATGCGCGTCACAGTGATCCCGACAGACAGAGATCCGGACAGAGAGACTTTCAGCTTTATTATTAGTAAAGGAGTGTCAACGTTGACTTTGACATTTTATTCTTTGACCCTGCTAGATCATTATTTTTAATGACTTATGATGTTGCGGTTAACGCAAAAAAAGTAAATATGAGTAATGTATCAAACGATAAACATTTCAATATGCAAGGTAGCAACTGAAAAGTTTCAATGCATTGTTAATGGATCAGTCTATTTACATTTTATTATAACTTGCATTGTGCACAAGATTTTGTTAGAAAGAGGGGTAGTTTTTTCATTATTTGTCCAATGATTTGCATTGTAATGTATTATTCATAATAGATTAAGGCAGAAGAACAAACTTTTCATTAGTTTACATTTAGAAACAAAACACGAACACAGTACCTACAACATTTTTTTTTTCATTTGAAACGCCATCTAAATATTCAACAGTGTTAAATTTAACAAATTACGGAATGACGTAAGTACCTACTACACTACACTGTTAAAACTGTAAATTGTATATGGCATTTTTTAGTGTGAAACGCTGTAGCGCTCCCACTCCCAAGACTGCCATAAAATGCGTTAGGGAACCAAATGGCACCCTTAAGAGTAACATAAGGGATCCGTTGGAAGCCAAATAGCACCCTTTAAGAGGTGCTGCTGGTGCTATATCACTTCACCCTAAAAGTATCAGGTGAAACACGTTATTCAAACTGTGTACAATAACTTTTCACGGTATACGTTTCAAGTTAAACCATTGATATATTTGAAAAAATGTATTTGGAGCCTCTTTAATGCAATCCAAAAGCACTACTGATTTTTGGGGAGGTTTTTTCACGGTACACGTTTCAAGCTATACCACTGCTATATTTGAAAAAATGTATTTGGAGCCTCTTTAATGCAATCCAAAAACACTACTGATTTTTCGGGAGGTTTTTTTCACGGTATACGTTTCAAGCTAAACCACTGCTATATTTGAAAAAATGTATTTGGAGCCTCTTTAATGCAATCCAAAAACACTACTGATTGTTGGGGAGGGTTTTTTTTTTTTTTTTTTTTCAATTTTTAGGAATCAAACTTGAAATAAACTAACTATTCAAAAGAAAAAAAGTGCATTTTATCACTTCTACCAGAAAATTTAACAAATGGTTTAATTATACAAGCTTTATCATATTGACATTTCTTTAGTAAAACTGCAACACTTTTCAAGCTGAAACGGTTTAATGATACAAGCTTTATCAAAAAGAGTCTGAAAATTTACTGTATTCATCAATTTTTATGATACAGCTTTAATTTATTTATGCATTAATTGCTTTCATTCTTTGAAGTATTTGTTAAAGGAAACTTTGAACAAAAATTTCGTCTAAACGATAACATACTTATTTCAATCAGTATCCTTACAACCGATGCCATTTTAAAAAAAGCAATTTTTCATTGTTGCTGGAAAAAACGAGCTGATGTGCGCATCACATGACTTCCTTTTACTCCAATTCAATGTCATTTTCTCATTAGTGGCAGTTTTAATATGATTCAGTAGTTTACTCTCTAAATATCACCAACAGTGGTCAAATTAAAAGCAAATTAATAAATAAATAAAAATCGTCAAATTTTTCGCCAAGTTGGCGACAAAACTTGGCGACCAAAAGACTGGCGATATTTCTCTAGTATATATATTTCTCTAGTAAATTTACAACTCGTTTTCGAACTAATTCTTACTTAAGTAACAATCACTAATTGAAAAATAATCTTCTGCCTACGTTTAAAAATTGTTCGACATATTATAACGTGCTTCACACACACACACACACAGTAATAATAAGAGAATAAAAATAAACAAATTTGGTCTTAAACCTTTTTTTTTCTTTTATTTAACATCTACACTTTGACAGAAAAACCCAAATATTCAGACAACGAGACATGAAGCTCAGATGAATAAATTATGCCCATTGCATTTTAACGCAGGAAAAAATCGATACTCAGGCCTCTGAATCCTCATCCAGTTTCACCGCTTCAGTTACAGGTGGTTTCTGTACATTTATTTATTCATCGAAACGGTCTGATTAATTATAAAGTGTTTCCGCTTGCGAGAATCGGCATTAAGCATTCTGTTGTTCATTTATTCTTTTAGGTTTACCTTTTTTTTCCTTTGTTTGTTTTAATCTTTTATTCACACCCACTCCCTAATTGAGGAACTAAGAATTTGTTATGCAAAAATATGTTGCTGCCGTGTTTAAAAGATAACAGATGATTTGCATAGCAAGCGAAGGAAAATTCACTAAGCTTTTTTTCCAGCAACAATGGAAAATTGCTTTTTTATAAATGGCATCGGTTGTAAGGATACTGATTGAAATAAGTATGCTATCGTTTAGACGAAATTTTTGTTCAAAGTTTCCTTTAACAAATACTTCAAAGAATGAAAGCAATTAATGCATAAATAAATTAAAGATGTATCATAAAAATTGAAAAATACAGTAAATTTTCAGACACTTTTTGAGCAAAGAGGCGTGTTCCCCTTTTTTAGAACCCTCTAAAGCACGCCGTTTGGAAACCACATGTACGAAACAAAGCGAAAACTTTTCTCTTCAATTTGAAGATGCTGCCAAAAATGAAAAACAATATTTTAAAACAATTTGTATTACAAAATACATTGTTCTTTCTTTACTAGAAAATCGGCCGTCTTGGTATTCGCAATTCCAGAGCTCGAATACGCTACCTTGCGGTGATTAACAACACTAAAGAAAATAGCAAAGCATTCCATTCCACGTGTTTTCTTTGGGGTAAATTACAGGCTTCAGACAGTTTATGATGTAATGTAATTTCAGAAAAATAGAAAAGAAACCTTCCCACAAACACGTGCTTGTTTTACCTTTTTCATCCGCCATTAGCAGTGGCTGCAGCGCCCCCTTTATTTTATTGGAGTTGCGAATGACGGGTGAAAATTGTTCCTACATTTGAACAAAGCCATTGAATGTTTAGTGGTATTTTGATCGTTGAAATGTTAACCCAAACTCCAGTGGATTAATCCTAAACTTTATTAGATAGTTGACCCCTTTTTCGTTTCTTCATTCTCCTAAAATGAGTCTTACCAGTAAAACAGTTAAGTGACCGGATCCAGTTCAGTCTTATAAAAATAAGAGTCTTCCTGCATGTCAAACATTATTAAAAAAATATTATCAAATTATCATGCCGTGGCACGAGTTTCATTGCTGGTGACGTCAGCGGTATTCGATCATTCGCTATTATATATATGAGGTGCATTTTAATTCTCAGAACAAATTTATAATATGTTCATTTTAAAAAGGTAACTATTTCAAGTTGTCCCACATTCCCCCCCCCCCCCCCCCGCTAATTTTCAGTTTATAATTTCCACTTTGTTATGATTAAAAATGATCATAATTTATCCTTTTATTTTATTTTCAATAAACTAATCGCACATATAAGCTAATCTCAATTGGAATCAATATCGCCAGCTGACATATTTACAAAAATCTATTCCATTCCCCACGTTAATGATCCATTCCTCCTTTTGACCTCTAAATATGCCTCATCCTTTTTTTTAAATATCAACTATCCTTTCTTTTCATGATTTTTGTTTTGTTTCTATGAATGTATTTATCTATTTTTGTTGTTTTACGATGCACAAGATTTCGGTAGTGTTACATCATTCATTTTTTAAAAATCAAACTAGATAAATTGCTTTTTGGATGACCATCCAATATTACGGTTGAACAATCAACAACATCGCTTATTATCCTTACTTCCACTTACAGATTAATGCCACTATATAAGGGGGGCTGACTCAACCGACATTTTGGTTCCGAAATCGTCGGGGGGGTGGGGATGGGGCAAAATTTGTTTTTGTACAAAAGCCTCTTTGCAGAAAACTGGTGCCCATGTCTTAGATATGTGGCCTGATTCATGTTTGATTATTTTATTCTGCAAATGAGGAAGATTTCATTAAAGCAAATTAAAACCAAATACGGTGTGAAAATGAGGTTCATTACAGTAAACATTTCCCGATACAGTTTTGTTGAATTTGTAAACTAGGTTAACTTTCTAGATTTACCTGAAGTGGCATTTTACTCAACTTATCATCTATTGTTTTACGAAATAGCAACCAGCGAACATAAAAACATGCTTATAAATACTGAAAACACGTCTGGTTCCAAAACTCTCTTGGATGCAAAATGTAGGATAAGTCGGCCTGTCTTTTTGAAGGGGTCCTATCTCAGATGGCGTAAGGAATGAGCTCTCTCGTTAACATAGTTGAGCTAACGCAGAAACATTTACACAACCCTGGTTTATGAGTTAAAATTCATTGGAATTTAATTTTTTTGTTTTGAAATTCTGTTACAAATTTCCAGGATGAAAAATAATAGTAATAACAATCTTGGTAAACTTAAGGAAACGGAACTCAAAAGAAGTACGATATTTTTTAATATTGGAAAAGGTAAACCTTCGTCAATGATATATTTTCACCATAAACTAAAAGTACGTGATAGTTCAAAAAAAGCAAAAATAAAAAATTAATTTGAATTTTAGCACCTTGAATTCAAATTTATGTTTTTCGCAATCACGAGTGTGTGTGTGTATATGTAGGCGAGTGTGTTTGTGTGCGGGGGTATGTGTGTTTGTGTGTAGGGGATATGTGTGTTTGTGTGTAGGGGTATGTGTATGTGTGTAGGCGTGGGAGGCGTATGTGTATGTGTGTGTAGGGTATCAGTGCGTGGGTAGTTGTGTGTATGTGAGTGTCCAGGTATGTGAGTGTTTGTGCATGTGTGTAGGTGTATGTATGTGTGTGTAGGTGTATGTATGTGTGTATAGGTGTATATATGTATATGTGTGTAGGTGCGTGTATGTATGCAAGTGTAGGATGTTGACGAAACCTGGACACGGTTTTCGCTAGAGGTGCAGCATCGTGAGGAGCCGGTCGACGGTGATGCTGCGGAGGGTGCTGGTGGGAAAATAAAATCATAGGAACGCCAAAAACAGTCAAGTGAGAACAATAAGCAATCGTGATTACTCAAAAAACAATCTTTCGACCCGTGCGAATTAAGAGAATACTTTAAGTTGTTCTTCAGTTGTTTTTAAGTGAACTCACATTTTCAAAACAAAATGCCATTTATTCAAATGGAAAATATTCTTCCAAAAGTAAGACATGGTGTTTGTACATCCTTATTGCATGATCTGTACAGGAAATATACGTTTAATAAAAATTAAAAGTAAATCTCTTCTAGGTCAGCTATTATAATTTAAAATTATTATTTATGTTAATGTAAAACCGTTTTTAAACTCTACAAATTTGATCCGGATTAACCGGGGATCCGAATAGAGGGCCTGGTTAACGAGATTCTACTATTATAAAGAAAAAGAAGAAGTGTCTCCTTTCTATTTTAGAGTAACACAAAGATTCCTCCTTAAAAAGAAAATATTTATTACTTACGTATGTGGTATAGTATCCTGTAACTCAAATTTGAGCAAAGTTGAGACAGCGGATATTACTGATTTACGTACTATTTGTCCTTTCGACTGAAATTACCTTTTTATTCAAAGAAGCAACTAGCAGACAAACATAACTGAAAAACACAAATTTGGAATTGCACTTGCGTATCCAAGGTAACCTCATCTTCAGCGAATGTAAGAGGCTTCTTTTACAAATAATTAAAAGCAAGTTACTTTTAATTAAGCGAAATTAAGTTAATGACTGACGAACTGCAATAAATTGTTTTATTACCGTGCACGTGATTGTCCCATCAACGTGATAAAGTTAAGTGTGCAAAATTCTTTGGAAATGCAGAAAAGTTAAGGCGTTTAATCAAGTTAAACGGTGTTAAAAGAATCTTCTTCATTATCTGCCAGGAAGTCGTTAATTTGACGCGAAGTCACATAAACACTTAACACATTTCTTGGATACCGGATACTTAGAGAAAGTTCAATTAACGTTTTCAGTAGTTTCAGATAGATAGTATATTGCAATATTTTTTGCAACTAATTCCTTAAATAAAATCACAACTTATTTAAGATAGGTTTACTACTTCTGGGCGCATGTCTTTCTATTTCTTCTACAGAATATAAACGAGCTGATGTGTGCATCACATGACTTCCTTTTACTCCAATTTTTATGTCATTTTCTCATTATTGGCAGTTTTAATGTGGTTCAATAGTTTACTCTCTAAATATCACTAACAGTGGCCAAATTGAAACCAGATTTTTAAAGAAAAATTAATTTTTTTTAAAAAAATCTCCAAATTTGTCGCCAAGTTGGTGACAATACTTGGCGACCAAAAGACTGGTGATATAGCGCTAAGTGTTCGCCAAATGTAACACCACTTGAGTTTACATCGAAATTAACAATGATTTCCCCCCAAAAAGGGGCAAAAGACCCCTTTAGAAACACCCGAATGCAACCAAAAGGATAGGTGCACAATTACACCCCCCCCCCCCCCAGGAGTCTACGTTCCAAATTTCAACTTTCTGGGACATACCGTTCTTGAGTTATGCGACATACATACGCACATACGTATATACAGACGTCATGAGAAAACTCGTTGTAATTAACTCGGGAATAGTCAAAATGGATATTTTGCGTGTCTATACGTTCTTAAGCACTTATCTATGGGGGGTCGAGTCGAAAAAAAAAATTCAACATTCATTCAGGGGTGAGCAAAAGGCATTTCTGCAAGCCAGTGGGAGAAAAGTGAAATATGTGGTATGCTAGAAACACAAGTCGCGATTTTATATTTTTTTTTAAATGGATTTTCAGAAATAGTTCCAAGAGAAGACAAAAGAGAATGCTTCAGTAGCACATGTCTTTGAAGTAATATATGAATCTGTACACTCATTTAGAATGCGTAGTATTGGAATAATAGAACAAAATATAGTAGAACGAAAGATATTAGCAAATAACGATTGTCCAAAACTCTAGTTAACAAGCCATGTCAATTTAAATAATTAAGTTGATTTAAAAATGGTTTTAAAAAAATTATTTTTCTTGCACCTACAACAGGCTTTTATGATAAAACTTTTAAATATTATTAATGAATTGGATCATAAAGATAAGTGAAAAGTAATTTAAATTTACTGTAGAAGTCGATTGAATGTGTTTTGCTTTTGAACACTGTAAAAACGATTCAGAAACGTTCCTAAAAATAATAGGCAACTGATGTACCCAATTTCAGCCAGTAACATATCTTGCAAAAACCAGGAACGTTTTCTGATATAAAAGTCAGTAACCTTTCTGAAATTATGCTTGAAACCTTCTGAGTTATTGGAAAAAGCGAATCATGTCTCGAGAACCTTCTAGAAAAATTAAGTAGGTTTAATGTTATTGACGAGAGCTTTCCTGACTTAAAAGGAAAGCTCCAGAAGCCTTAGAACAATCATAGCCAAAGCACGAGAAAATTGCAAGCAAGAACCAAGCATAGTCCTGCCTACAATTCCTACTTCGCAAAGCTGCAATTCTCCAGTGACTTATTTGTTCCCTTTTGGAACTTACTCAATCCGAACAGGCCGCACTCAAGCTAAAGTCGATACAATTAAAAAACACTCTCAGTCAATCTTTAAACTGGTAGCATAAAATAGTTTTCACACCAGTAAAAGTCCTCCTTCGTGCATCTTTCAGCAATTCAGGAAACTTTTTTGTGAAGATACTGGATTTTATGGAGCAATAGGTCAAAACCTCTGAAATCCCTAAACGTTCCACGGAAATAACCAGTAAAGTTTCGGAATTATTTTACAGTGAATTTGCTTTTGATAAAAAGTGTGATGTCACACTTCTTGTTACCCCTCGCTCCCCCTTGTGACTCACACACAATTTTAAAAACCCTTGAAATATGACATCATTTGTGAAGTTTAAAAAACATACATTTACTTAAATTTTGTAAGGTCGTTCGATACCAGTCATTAAATTGGGATTACGTTTACAATAACATACCGAATATTTTTAAAGCATTTCCCCCTTCCTCCTTTAATCTGTAGTAGGTGAATTCCAGCAGTAACGGAAGGACAGTTTTTACAAAAAAATCGATGCATTTCTGTCTGTCAGCTTATCAAAATATATATTTTTCAAAAACTGATGCATAGACTTTGATACACATCATGGTAAGTTGCTAACTAGTATGTTGTGGCCATCACGAAACTTTCTTCTATATTTTTCCTTTTTCTGATCCCTCCCCATGCTTGACGAGGAAGCAATATTCCTAACAAAACCAAAATTACACATGCAAAAACTTGACGACCATCCCAATGTCTGAATCATTGTAAAAACAAAACAAAGAGCGAAAATTGAAAGTTACTTTAAAAGCCTTACTTGAATTAATTACAAATATTTTATTTATTAACAAACATAAGATGGCAACAGTTAAAAATTTTAAATCATTGAGATAATATTTCCGATCATTTCCATACAATTAAAATCACGAGAAATACGCAGACGACAATCTATTACGATTTATCTTTCTTAATGTTGCATTAATAAAACTATTTTTATTCGCAAAAAAAAAAAAAATCATCACCTCTTGGAGTGATTGGCGTCAAAATTGAACCAAAGCCAGTTTACGTATGGATTCACATATATTCCAAATTTCAACCAGAACGCAGCATTACTTCTTGAGATAGGGCACTCACAATGGAAAAAAAGAACGGGCGATTGCGCTACCCCCCTTTTTAGCTGTTGAGACCAAAATAAAATCAGCTCTTATACCCACTAAGGGCTACTTGTCAAAAACTTTTTTTTGATTCCGTTCGTTATTTCTTGAGATACAGCGGTCACAATTGACGACAAAAAACGTTCTATAACTCAACCCCCGTTTTAGCTATGGACACCAAAATTGAATCAGCACCTGCTCCTGTTAGGGGCAACATGTGGACCAAATTTCATCTGATTCCGCCAGTTACTTCCTGAGGAATAGCAAGCACGCGTAACTCAAAAAACGTCCCATTGCTCCACCCCTCTTGGAGGAATTCGCGCCAAAAACCAATGGGCACAAGTTCACGTAGGGGCACATATGTGTACCAAATTTCGTTCAATTTAATGCGGTAGTTTTTACTGTAGAGCGGCCACAAAAAACTGGTCACACACAGACGTGACACACATACACACACACATACACACACACACAGACAGACAGACATTTTCCAAAAATAGTCGAAATGGACTCAGCACACCTCAAAACGTCCGAATCCGTCAAAATTCGAAATTCGAAAATTTTCACGAATCCAATACTTTCTTCTATATATTAGATATAGAAGAAAGTAAAAAAGCCGAAGCTAAGAATTTTTCGTTAGTAACTTTTCTTTTTAATCAAATTTGAAAAACGGTGACGGAAGGACATTTTTGCGTCAAAAATGTCACAGTTCACAGACACAAATGCATCGATTTTTTTTTTTTTTTTTTTTTTTGTAAAAACTCATTCCGTTACTGCTGAAATTCACCAGCAATGGACAAAACCGGCCAAATAATTTCCATCATTAAATCTTAGTCAAATTCAAGTGTAAAATGCAATTAATATATTTTTGAAATGAAAATGCATTTTTTTCTTTTTTGAAGTACAGAAGTGATATCTTGTTTCCAATACATTTTTTTTCATTAATAGAAGAACTAAAACAGTTTTGTTTAAATTAAAGCTGTTAAATTATTCCTCTGTAATTTCTCACATTTTTTCCTCGGAAAATTTCTAACTCTACTCCACTTATTTCTCATTTTTCAACAGCGAGATGAAGCAAAGAAATATGAAATCTTGAAAGTGTTGCGTATTCCAAAAACGAAATCAAGTTTAGCTAATATGACATTTCAAATAAAATACCAAAGCAAAGAATCACAGGAAACTGTTTTCTGATCAGAAAACGGTTTCATACCCCAGTAGGTTCTGAAACAATATCTAGAAAATAAAATATGACAAAATAAAACGAATTTCAACTTTAGCTCAAGCAAAATAAAAGCAGCCCACATTTAATCAACCCCTCTTGGGAAAAAAAATATATCTCCTCTTTCAAAGCATTCAAGACTAAATCACTGATTATACGGATAGGAACGTAAAAAAAGAAAGGAAATCCGCGAAAGAAAATTAAGTTTTGACTACGTCATCCACTTTCATTTTCAGCTGTAGATTTTTAATATTTTAAGGAAATATTTTACTTCGCGAAAGAGAATAAAGTCATGTGAAATTTCATTATAGTTTTTGGGAATAAAATTAAATGTTAGATATATGTGCTCGTATTTCAGAGGAAAAAATACGTAGTATGTATATATATATATATTAAAAGCAAGAGGAAGTCTTAAACGTTTTGTTACTTTTTTTACATTGTTTAAAAATAAAATGAATGTTACATAAATATACTCATTCTAGCTTTACCCGCACGGCTTTGCTCGTAGTTGAAAAAATAAAAGGTGATTTGGTTCGCCTGTATATTTACAAATAATGAATGATGAATTTCTCGCCAATTTGCTCTGTTCATTTGCTCGTCCATGTTATGATAATTTGCTCGGTAAAATGTTCTTAAAATTGGAGTAAAAAAGGAACGAAATCGAATTTTCGAAAAATCACTTAGGGGTGCTCACCTCCATGCTGCAAACTAATTTTGTGCGAAAATTCATGAAAATCGGCAGAATGGTCTAGGCCCTATGCGCGTCACAGACATCCAGACAGAGATCCAGACTTTCAGCTTTATTATTAGTAAAGATTATCATGGTTAGTTTTGTAATTACACTGTAAAAACGATTCAGAAAATAATGGGCAGCTGATGTGCCCAACTTTTTCCAGTAACATTTCTTACAAAAACCAGGTACGTTTTCCGCAAAAATTCAGGAACCATACTGAAATTATCCTGGAAGCTTCCTAAAATATTCAGAACTCTTACCGTTTAAAGCCAGTCGTGTCTCCGGAATCTTAAAGTAAACTTAGGTGAGCATACTATAATAGATCGGCACCATACTGCATTTCGGAGAAAGCTCCAAAAGCAGTATTGCAAAACATAGCCACAACTAAGAAAGAATTGCAAGTAAGTATCAAGAATTTTACTCGCCTGCAATTCTTGCAAAGCTACGTTGTCCATAGACTGATTTGCGCGCTATGGCCGCCTTGCAAAGCTACGTTGTCCATAGACTGATTTGCGCGCTATGGCCGCCTTATCATTCTGGACGGGCCGCAATCGGACTGCAGCGGATACACTTTATAAATACACTCAGTTAATCTTTGAACTGGGAGCTAAACATATTTTTTGCAACAGTGAGAAGTCTGCATTCGTGCGACTTGTAACAATTCAGGAAACTTTCTGACAAGGATACTTGACTTTTCCGAGAAGTGGATAAAAACCATAGAAATTCCGTGACGTTACACGGAAATATTCAGTAACGTTTTGGAATTTTTTGAGTGTATATACATTTGTATTAACAACAGTGTTTCCTTATTTTCGATATTTTAAAGAAATTGTACACTGCTAACAAATATATATATATATATATATATATATATATATATATATATATATATATATATATATATATATATATATATATATATATATATATATATATATATATATATATATATATATATATATATATATATATATATATATATATATATATATATATATATATATATATATATATATATATATATATATATATATATATATATATATATATATATTTGCTGATTTCTGAGAAATATATTTTTACTGCTGAAAATATTTTATTTCTGACTTTTTTTTTACGGTCAAAATTCTTTTTAAGGCTGACATTATTTCATCCAGAAAAGGTTACGTACCACACTTACGTCTGTCTACACCCACACGTCAACACACATTTTCGTGATTGCGAAAAGCATAATTTGAATTCAAGGTATCAATTATATTTATTTATTTATTTTTTCAATCTAGCGACATATTCGAAAGTATTTTGTAACTAAAAAGTTGATATCATCTGATTATAAAATACTAAAGCGCAAGACTCCCCAGTATCAAATAATTGGGAGAACAATCATATTTTGGGATCCTCTAGATTTATATGCAGCATTTTCTATTTTCAATAGTATTTCATGCACAGATAATAGTTCATTATGCTTACATTAACTAGCACATATTAATGTGTTACTAAAGAAAGAAATCATATGTATGATTTTACAAACGGAAAATTTTCTTCCATAAATATTTATATATGAATAGGGGTTGCAATACCGGACCAAAAATTCAATACTGGTATTCGGTATTTTTAAAACGTGATATCGGAATACCGGTATTAATACCGGTATTTGAAATTTCTCAAAAATTGCTTGAAAACATTGTTTCGTTGCCACATTCCATAATTTCGTACAAAAATTGTGTTATTATGAAAACGTATTGTAAACAAATATAAAATGAAGGAATAAATGTCATAATAAAAAATCAATACTAGTAAAAAAAAACGTAATGCATCTATTGAATTATCTCTAAGCCTGGAACTCATTTTAATGCTTTACTTTCCAACAGTTGAAACTACTCTTTCTGAATTCACGCAGGTCGTGGTACTGATAACAATGCGTGATACACTTCCTCTAATTTAAATGCCTAAAAGTATTTTATCTTCAAAAAAAAATTAATTTAAAGCTAGTTGAAATTTCTTTCCTGAAAGACGATACTTTTCAATTATAACATCATTTTCTCTTGAACAGGAGGGGTTTGTTTTTACTTTTAACTAGCCCTTTGGCTTGAAATTTACGATAAACTTGACTAAATTTGATCTTGTTAGTTCTCTCTCTTCTTATTCGTTTTAGCTTTCTTCTCAAAATTCTTTGCAATTATAATTAATTTTGAAATTATAATTAAGTAAATATATGAAAATATCTTTGGATTCGTGGAACATATTTATGCTTTATTATCCATGCAAATTTTCAAGGAAATATATAATTTCGAAATATTATCTTGCAAAGTATGAAGCCAAATAGTGAGACGGCACAACAAACTAATAATGGTGCCAACAAATTGCCATTTGTAATGCTAACAAAAAACAGTTTTTGTCAAAATTTAGTGCGGTCAAGACAAATATTTAAGAAAAAAAACCATAGAGCATTCCTGCAGTTGATGGTTTCAATATATTGGTCATCGGACAAAGGGGGAGGAGAGACATTAAAAATTACACTCGAAAGTAACTTTCCCAATAGAGAACATGAGCGATCGGGGAAATGGAAAAAATAAATACATGGTGCACGAAATACTTTTGTTAATAATATTCTATAAGGTCATGCTTTTGGAGCAAAATTTGTACATCAATAGATTGATTTCGGTTCTGTATCATGGGAAAATAAATGTATACATTTAAAATATAAGTAGTTACAGTAAAATCCCTCTAATGCGGACACTAACGGGACAATTTTTACTTCCTTTTTACAAAAAAGGAAGAATTGTATTCGCGAAAAAATTTTCACTCAAAAAACTACCTTAATTTCCATATTTACCTACCCCCGAATTAATGATGAGTTTTTTTTTTCGACTCGACCACACGTGGATAAGTGCCTAAGAACGTATAAACACGCGAAATATCCATTTTGACGATTCCCGAGTTAATTACTAAGAGTTTTCTCGTGACGTCTGTATGTACGCATGTATATGCGTATGTATGTCGCATAACTCAAGAACGGTAAGTCCTAGAAATTTGAAATTTGGTACGTAGACTCCTAGTGAGGTCTATTGTGCACCTCCCCTTTTGGTTGCTTTCGGGTGTTTCTAAAGGGGTCTTTTTCACCTTTTTAGTGGGAAATCACTGTTAATTTCGCTGTAAACTCAAGTGGTGTTATTATTTGGCGGGCACTTTTCAATATATCGCCAGTCTTTTGGTCGCCAAGTTTTGTCGCCAACTTGGCGACAAATTTGGTCATTTTTGTTTTTTAATCTGTTTCAATTTGGACACTGTTGGTGATATTTAGAGAGTAAAGTATTGAATCACATTAAAATTGCCAGTAATGAGGAAATGACATTAAATTGGAGTAAAAGGAAATTACATTAAATTGGAGTAAAACGAGCTGATGTGATGCACACATCAGCTCGTTTTTGTCCGCAATAGAGAGGTGTCCGCAGGACAGGGGTTTAATAATGTTATTTGCATTGGAACTGGAGAATTAAGAATTGTCCGCATAAGAGGAGCGTCCGTCTTTGAGGGGTGTCTGTTAGGAGGGGTTTTACTGTATTTAATAAGTTAAATTGAAAATTCTTGAATGAATACTATTTATTATTTTCAGCTAATACCGAAAATACCGGTATTTTCCTCAGCAATTACCAGTATTACGAAATTTCAAAATTGCTCGAAATACCGGTATTCGGTATACCGGTATTGCAATCCCTATGTATGAATATATAGGGTAGGTGCACCAGTTGTGGCCTCTGTATCATTTGTGGTCAGTTTCACATTCAAACCAGAAATACTAAGAATGTTGACTACTATATAACTAATTCTAAAGCTTGTTTTATAATTGGAGTAGCATTTCTCAAAACTTTCGCTGTGAGGGGCCCAGAACTTTGCCTCTGTTTAGATGAAGGATGCACTTGTCTGAGGATTAGTGTATTTGATACTGCTCATTGGTAAGAGAGTGTTTCTTCTAAATGTCCTCACATCAGCAATACTTTTGTATATTTTTAGCTTTTGTAAAATGTTTTCTATTAAGATAAGATCAGGTTTTGTTGTGAGTTTCTTATTTTTCTTCATTTTGTAACTTACCTGAGCAAAAAATTCTGGCCAAATTTGGATCACGAATCCGTATATTTTACCCTTCTCCAATGCTCGATTCATTTAGATGGAATCGTCTTATCTTGGCCGATTGCCCATTCTATACATTACGTGGTCCGACAATATCTTTAAAACATTCATAATAGAAAATATGAAAGTGATGTTGAAACATCCTCTCAAAAAACGAATGAAAACATTGTTCCATGAACGATCAGCCATACATATGGCTCAAAATTACACTTTTCTAATTTTCTGAGAAAATTCAATTCAAAATGTTGCAAGACTACACTGTAAAAACGATTCAGAAACGTTCCTGGAAAATAATAGGCAGCTGATGTGCCCAATTTCTTCCAGTAACATATCTCACAAAAACCAGGAACATCGTCCGCTAAAACTCAGTTACCTTCCTGAAATTATCCTGGAGGCTTCCTAAAATATTCAGAAACCTTCCCGTTTAAAGCCAGTAGTATCTCTGGAATCTTACACCAAACTTAGGTGGGTATACTATAAAAGTTCGGCAACTTCGCGCGTTTCCAGGACAGCTCCTAGAGCAGTATCGCAAACATGGCCAAAGCTAAGACTGAGTTGCAGTCAAGTATCAAGCATCTCACTTGCCTGCAATTCATGCAAAGCTACATAATCCATGGACTGATTAGCGCCCTTTGGACGTCTTATCGGTCTGGACGGGCCGCGGATGAAGTGAAGCTGATACACTTTATAAATAAGCTCAGTTAATCTTTAAACTGGGAGCTAAAAATATTTTTTACAACAGTGAGAAGTCTGCATTCGTGCGATTTGTTGCAATTCAGGAAACGTTTCGACTATGATGCTTGATTTCTTCCAAGAAGTGGATAAAAACCATTGGAATCCCGAAACGTTACACGGAAATACTCAGTAACGTTTCGGAATTTTTTTACACTTTACTGGAAATGAAGCATCTTAGATTTTTCATTCAGGTTAAAATGGAAATTTGATGATCTGCGTTTATTTTTTTTAATTTGTGACTTTTTTAACTCCATTTTCACGACACATGTTTTTACAGTCATTAATATTATTAAATTTTGATAATATATGGTAATACGCACTTCCATTCCACGTTATTAACAGAAGTTATGTCTGAAGAGCTTTCAAAATTAAGTGCTAAAACAAGTTTTAATACTGTGACGTCATTGGTATTGTTTTGTGAAACCTGTGAATGACCCAAAGTCAGTGAATAATACTTCTCGTTTTTCCATTTTGCGAATCCGGCCAAACTCAGGTTAAAACCCCTTTGACACTTTAACCTCAGGTAAGTTCTTTAGAAAACAGTATTAAACTAATTTACAATATTATTGTGCGATTACTGAAACATCCCTCTAATCTCATCAATCACCGTAAAGTCATATTTATCTCCAAATGGCGATAAAAAAACTCTAACAAACCACAGCAGTAAAATTTTGCAACATGTATCTAAAACCAATATGGATACTGGGAATCAGAACTCAGAAGAAACTCGATTGATACCTTTTGATGAAGAATGACTAGAAATTTCTGGACAGATGTACATTAACCTAAAATGGTGGAAAAGTCACCAAATGTAGCAAGACTAGTCGTCTTTTTGCGATTTTTAGACAAAATTGGTCCCAACTCGGCGATATCTCTCTAGTTCCTCGTAAACTTTATTTGTGTTATTTTTATACCCTACGAACAACACAACTACGCAAATACACTTAAATACACATGGTTTAGCTCTGCTGATGTCTTATTTTAATACGGAAACCTTAAAAATATTATTCCTCCTTTTTTTTCAGATGTTTTACACGAAATATTTTCTTTTTCCTTTAAACGAACACTCTCCCGTTTTTGTAGAATCACTCATATGTCACTGCTCTCACACATCACATTTGAGTAGTAATTTATCAAAAGGGAACATATCCACCTTTTAGTAAAACTCATTTTAAGAGATTTTCAAAATCTTTCAGATGACCTTAATCACACCACCTACTCTGAAGAAGTCCAAACAAGGCAAATCCTAGTTTATTTAAGGGTAAAGTTTGACTTTTTGATCAAAAGGGAACGAATCCGCCCTCTGCCGTGTCTTATTTTGAACAAAAGGGGTCACATCCTGAATAAATCTGTAGTACGAAAATTTTTAGATTCAAAAAAATACATGTTCAAAATCCTTTAATTTGAATCCATTAGTTTTCAGTTCAAGTACTTCGATAAGAGAATATAAAAATGTTAAAAATTAGGGGTTTCGCAAAATTGAAATTTTTAACATTCAGGTTTCGTTTAAAACGGCACATATCCGAAATATTAAAATAGCGATACCTCTTTATTTTTTTTTTACCCAGACAATTCTTACTCTGGGTCATGATTTGTTGTGCTATTGTTCTCAATTTTACCCCCAGAACAGATAATATAACTTCTTTTCTCTTATCCTAATTTGTATTTTTTTTTTTTTTTCACATCCTGAACATTTTTGATAAATGGATGTGTTCTCGATGATGATTTTGTCCTCATTTGAATCATTCATTTGTTTGTTTTAAACATCGCGGGAAATCCACGATTTTCGAGATATCGAAATCTTAGAAATATTGAAAAAAGCGTAGAAGTAATGTTGCAAATTTTTTATATTTAATTATCAAATAGAAGAAAAACTGGTAGCAATCAATCATTCATTCTAATCTGGAAATGACAGTGACTATCGAGAGTAGAAATATTAACGGTAGATTTAAAGGATTTATTTTACATACTTACCTCCTTTTGGATGATTTGAGACATGAAGGTATATATATGCATTGTGTTCAAGGCTACTGATCAATGTCAACGACCCCTCTGAGAGTAACTGGATACAAAAAGTTGGGGTCACAATGTTAGTTACTTCTGGTTCTTGAATTGAATCAATACTGACCAGAAGGAAGTCCTAAAACCGTATCGGATTGGGAAGAATGTAAAAAGATTATTCGCTTTACTTAATTTATTTTTATTTTCTTCTATATCTAATATATAGAAGAAAGTATTAGATTCGTGCAAATTTTCGAATTTTGACGGATTCGAACGTTTTGAGGTGTGCTGAGTCCATTTCGACTATGTTTGGAAAATGTATGTCTGTCTGTGTGTGTGTGTGTATGTGTGTGTGTATGAGTGTGTGTGTGTGTCACGTCTGTGTGTGACCAGTTTTTTGTGGCCGCTCTACAGCAAAAACTACCGCATGAAATCGAACGAAACTTGGTACACATATGTGCCCCTATGTGAACTTGTGCCCATTGGTTTTTGGCGCGAATTCCTCCAAGGGGGGGTGGAGCAATGGGACGTTTTTTGAGTTACGCGTGATTGCTATTCCTCAGGAAGTAACTGGCGGAATCAAACAAAATTTGGTCCATATGTTGCCTTTAACAGGAACAGGGGCTGATTCAATTTTGGTGTCAATAACTCAAACGGGGATTGAGCTATAGAACGTTTTCTGTCGTCAATGGAGACTGCTGTATCTCAAGAAATAATGAACGGAATGAAAGAAAAATTTATCGGCAAGTAGCCCTTAGTAGGTATAAGAGCTGATTTTGTTTTGGTGTCAACAGCTAAAAAGGGGGTAGCGCAATCGCCCGTTCTTTTTTTTTTTTCCATTGTGAGTGCCCTATCTCAAGAAGTAATGCTACGTTCTGGTTGAAATTTGGAATATATGTGAATCCATATGTAAACAGGCTTTGGTTCAATTTTGGCGCCAATCGCGCCAAGAGGTGCTGATTTATTTTTATTATCATTATTTTTTAGCGAGTAAAAATAGTTTTATTAATGCAACAATAAGAAAGATAAATCGTAATAGATTGTCCTCTGCGTATTTCTCGTGATTTTAATTGTATGGAAATGATCGGAAATATTATCTCAATGATTTAAAATTTTTAACTGTTGCCATCTTATGTTTGTTAATAAATAAAATATTTGTAATTAATTCAAGTAAGGCTTTTAAAATAACTTTCAATTTTCGCTCTTTGCTTTGCTTTTGCAATAATTCAGACATTGGGATATTCGTCAAGTTTTTGCATGTGTCATTTTGTTTTTGTTGGGAATATTGCTTCCTCGTCAAGCATGGGGAGGGATCAGAAAAAAAAGAAAAATATAGAAGAAAGTTTCGTGATGGCCACAACATACTAGTTTTTAATGGGACAATTTCGTAAACAGCAATGTTTCTTCTTTGTATGCTTACCATACATTAGAGCCCCTTGAAAAGGACAGGCTGACTTACCCGACATTTTGGCTCCAAGAGCAAAATTGTATCTAACCTCATTTCTACTATTCATGATAACAATATAATATTCGCATGTTGTTATGTCGTAAAAGAATGGATGATAAGTTGAGTAAAATGTCACTTAAAGTGAATCTAAAAACATAAGCTTAGTTCACAAATTCAACAAAAATTGTAATAAACATTATTTTCACACCTTATTTGTTTTTAGTTTGTATTAATTAAATCGTCTTTATCTACAGAATAAAATAATCAAACATCAATCAGGCAACACATCTAAAGCTTGGACACTAGTTTTCTGCAATGAGACTTTTGTACTAATACTATTGTTTTCGCCTGACATTTTTCGAATCAAAATGTCGGACGAGTCAGCTCCCATTACATAGGAGCCTTAGCATACATATGGGGCGGACAATAATCATAAGGGCATTTATATGTTTTGTGTATAGCATGTTCGATCAATTACTTAACCGGACCAGCCGGTTATTAGGACCAAAATGGTCCCGTCCCAATGTGGTACTATTAACCGGAATCGACTGTATGAATATATAGGGTAGGTGCACCAGTTGTTGCCACTGTATCATTTGTGGCCAGTTTCACATTCAAACCAGAAATACTAAGAATATTGACTACTATATAACTAATTCTAAAGCTTGTTTTATAATCTGAGTAGCATTTCTCAAACCTTTTGCTGTGTGGGGCCAGAACTTTACCTCTGTTTAGATGCAGGATGCACTTGTCTGAGGATTAGTGTATTTGATACTTCTCATTGTTAAGAGAGTGTTTCTTCTAAATGTCCTTACATCAGCAATATTTTTGTATATTTTTAGCTTTGGTAAAAATGTTTTCTATTAAGATGAGATCAGGTTTTGTTGTCAGTTTCTTATTTTTCTTCATTTTGTAGCTTACCTGCGCAAAAAATTCTGGCCGAATTTGGATCACAAGAATCCGTATATTTTTCCCTTCTCCCCTGCTCGATTCATTTAGATGGAATCGTCTTATCTTGGCCGATTGCCCATTCTATACATTATGTGGTCCGACAATATCTTTAAAACATTCATAATAGAAAATATGAAAGTGATGTTGAAACATCCTCTCAAAAAACGAATGAAAACATTGTTCCATGAACGATCAGCCATACAAATGGCTCAAAATTACACTTTTCTAATTTTCTGAGAAAATTCAATTCAAAATGTTGCAAGACTACACTGTAAAAACGATTCAGAAACGTTCCTGGAAAATAATAGGCAGCTGATGTGCCCAATTTCTTCCAGTAACATACCTCACAAAAACCAGGAACATCGTCCGCTAAAACTCAGTTACCTTCCTGAAATTATCCTAGAGGCTTCCTAAAATATTCAGAAACCTTCCCGTTTAAAGCCAGTAGTATCTCTGGAATTTTACACCAAACTTAGGTGGGTATACTATAAAAGTTCGGCAACTTCGCGCGTTTCCAGGAAAGCTCCTAGAGCAGTATCGCAAACATGGCCAAAGCTAAGACTGAGTTGCAGTCAAGTATGAAGCATCTTACTTGCCTGCAATTCATGCAAAGCTACATAATCCATGGACTGATTAGCGCCCTTTGGACGTCTTATCGGTCTGGAGGGGTCGCAGATGAAGTGAAGCTGATACACTTAATAAATAAGCGCAGTTAATCTTTAAACTGGGCGCTAAAAATATTTTTTACAACAGTGAGAAGTCTGCATTCGTGCGATTTGTTGCAATTCAGGAAAATTTTCGACTATGATGCTTGATTTTTTCCAGGAAGTGGATAAAAACCATTGGAATCCCGAAACGTTACACGGAAATACTCAGTAACGTTTCGGAATTTTTTTACAGTGTACTGGAAATGAAGCATTTTAGGTTTTTCATTTAGGTTAAACTGGAAGTTCGATGATCTGCATTTATTTTTTTTTAATTTGTGACTTTTTTAACTCCATTTTTACGACACATGTTTTTACAGTCAATAAAATGTTAAATTTTGATAGTATATGGTAATAAGCACTTCCATTCCACGTTATTAACAGAAGTTATGTCCGAAGAGCTTTCAAAATTAAGTGCTGAGACAAGTTTTAATACTGTGACGTCATTGGTATGGTGATGTGAAACCTGTGAATGACCCAAAGACAGTGCATAATATAAGAATTGAATCACTTATCGTTTTTTCATTTTTGCGAATCCGGCCCAAACTCAGGTTAAAACCCCTTGGACGCTTTAACCTCAGGTAAGTTCTTTAGAAAACAGTATTCAACTAATTTAAAATATTATTGTGCGGTACTGAAACATCCCTCCGATCTCATTAATCACCGTAAAGTCGTATTCATATCCAAATGGCGATAAAAAACTACCACAAACCACAGCAGTAAAATTTTGCAACATGGATCTAAAACCAATATGGATACTGTAAATCAGAACTCAGAAGAAACTCGATTGATACCTTTTGATGAAGAATCACTAGAAATTTCTGGACAGATGTACATTAACCTAAAATGTTGGAAAAGTCACAAATGTAGCAAGACTTGATGTCTTTTTGCGATTTTTAGACAAAATTGGCGCCAACTCGGCGATATCTCTCTAGTTCCTCGTGAAGTTCATTTGTATCATTTTTATACTCTACGAACAACACAAGTACGCAAATACACTTAAATACACATGGTTTAGCTCTGCTGATGTCTTATTTTAATACAGAAACCTTAAAAATATTATTCCTCCTTTTTTTCAGATGTTTTATACGAAATATTTTCTGTTTCCTTTTAACGAACATTCTCCCGTTTTTGTAGAATCACTCATATGTCACTGCTCTCACACATCACATTTGAGTAGTAATTTATCAAAAGGGAACTTATCCACTTTTTAGTAAAACCCATTTTAAGACATTTTCTAAATCTTTCAGATGACCTTAATCACGTCACCTACTCTCAAGAAGTCCAAACAAGGCAAATTCTAGATTATTTAAGGGTTACTGTTTGACCATCGATTACATGGAAAGGCTGATATCCGGTTTACAGGCGGAAATGGACGTATCTATTAGTTTATAGGGGTGTTAGTTGATTTGCTACAGATGTGCACTTTTGCCTCTCTATTATTTAGCCTTACTTTTGTAAGAATGAAAATTTGCTCACAGCAACATTTTTTAAATCTAAAGTGTATTCGATCTATATTCTCACAGCAAAAATTAATTGATTTATTTATTCACAACAAAGTTTTGAGATTACCATTTTGCTTTTAAGTTCCTGATCGAAATGAAAATATTTCATTTCTTTTGTTGTTTCCATGGTAACTATTTTTGTTTCCCTTCATTTTATTTTAGAGAATGCAATAAATGAATAAGGCACTAGTGACATCATAAAACGCGTGCATCAAAATCTCATCGTTATTTTCCCTTCTACCCTGCTGGATTCATTCAGATGGTATCGCCTTTACTTGGCAAATTGCCAAATTACATACAATCCGCGGTCAAACAGTAACTTTGACCAAAAGGGAACGAATAAGTCCTCTGCCGTGTCTTATTTTGAACAAAAGAGGACATATCTTGAATAAATCTGTAGCTCGAAAACTTTTAGACTCAAAAGAATACATGTTCAAAATCCTTTAACTTGAATCCATTAGTTTTCGGTTCAAGTACTTCGATAAGAGAATATGAGAATCGGAAAAAATTAGGGTTTGACAAAATTGAAATTTTTAACATTCAGGGTTTCCTTCAAAACGGCATATATCCGAAATTAAAATAGCGATATCTCTTTATTATTTTTTTTTACCCAAACATTTCCTACTCGGGGTCATGATTTCTTGTGCTATTGTGCTCAATTTTACCCCCAAAACAGATAATATAACCACTTTTCTCTTATCCTAATTCGTTTTTTTTTTTTCACTTCCTGAACATTTTTCAAAGATGGATGTGTTCTCTTTTGATAAATTAGTCCTCATTTGAATTATTCATTTATTTTAAATATCGCAGGAAATCCACGATTTTCGAGATAGCTAACGTATGCCAATTGATACTAGAAGCGACGAAATGAAATTGTAAATTTCTATATTTAATCATGAAATAGAAGAAAAACTGGTAGCAATCAATTATTCATTCTCATCTGGAAATGACAATGACAATCGAGAGTAGAAATATTCCCGGTAGATTAGAATGATTTATTTGAGATACTTACCTCCTTTTGGGGATAATTTGAGACATGAAGGTATGTATATGCATTGCGTTCAAGGCTACTGATCAATGTCCACGACGCCTCTGAGAGTAACTGGGTACAAAAAGTTGGATTTTATGTTTGCTTGTTAGCGAATGAAATCGTGTTTACTATTTCCATGGCGTGTTAACAAATTTGTCTCACCAGGGAACACACGACAAGTCGAATTCGAAGGAGAATATTTTAGTCCAGTTGCATACTTAAGGTAAAAGACACTCCGTGGGAAATTTCGTGAGGAAATTATGAGACCAATTCTAATACATTCCTTATAGCCTATATAGCTATGCCTCACCGGGTGTTTTGTTTGAATTCGTGTCAGACGGCCTGTGTGACGTCATTAATCCAAGATGGCGGCTGCACTAGATCTATTCTATTCTATTCAAGAGTCACAACTGACTACAACTGTATTTATGTCGAGGACTGCATACAAAGTGCCTTGCCTCCATTATTTTATATACCGATAGATGGCAGCACCACAGTTAATGAGAATTTAGAACTAGTCCAAGAGCTAATAGCTGCCTGGTACTAGCACCCCCAGAGGTATCGTTTCACTTGGAGGACATTGAGACCACGAGCATATTTAACGTCGCCCAGTCCCCTTTAATGACGACGGTGGGTCTTCGACCAGCGGGGATCGAACCCGAGCCCCTCCGGCCCCGAGTCCAATGCCCTACCGAGGCTGCACGAGATATTGATGAAAATTCTCGGTTTTAACACATTTTCGAGGCCTATTATGATATTTTTTCAACTTGTATTACATATTTTATATTTTAATACGATTACTTTTCAAATTTTAAAACAAATTGTCCATATAAAATAAGTTTTTTTTTTTTTTTGTGATTTTCGATTCAGATTTTATGAATTTTTTTAGTTACCAATAGCAGTTAAAAAATATTTTGGAAAGCTTGTACGATAAATTAAAATATAATATTCCATAAAAACATGTAAAATTATTTACATACACGTGTTTTGGGGTTATAAGAATTTATTTATTTGTTTTTTTTAATGTAGAAAAATTTACAACTTCCGTTACTTAATATCGGAAACAATGAAAATTTTATTACTTACATTTTATGCACTCTAAACAATGAGTAAATTATTTAAATTCTGATTTTAATTAAAAAATATAGATTTAAAAAGTAAATAACAGTTCTTACTTAAAGTTGTTCATCTGAAGTGTCATCAATATCGCTTTGTTGACTGTGATTTTCACATAAGTCCTCATCACCTCCACACACAGAAAGTTCAGTGCATGAAATGTTCTGAGATTTGCATTCACATGAAACAATGCATTTTCCCTTCACACAGCTGCATCAATCTAGCTTCAAGATGAATTCAGATGCACAAGGAAGTATACAGATAATTGGACCATAGAAATTGTCTTTCATTTCCCATCCGAAGTCTAATGGTGACGGTAAATTCGGGTGCTGCTGGTCAGCAAGACGCCACTCTAATACCTGATAATGGCTCTTAAAATGTATAGGGACAAAGACGCTCTTGTAGGAGGCAAATTTTCGTTTTGAGCCTCCTGCTTGGAAAACATGAACCAACGAAGTTCTCCAATGTCAGAAATCTTGGTCAGAGGCACATACACGGACCAAATAAATCCTACAATAGCAACTTTATCATTTGCACTAAATTCTTCGGTAGACCCCAGATGACTCAGAGTATCAAGAGTATCTTTATGTCTGCCGTCTTGTAAATTTTCCAAAAAGATGGTTTCCCCTTCCTAGCAAGTGAACCTGTTGTATCACATCCTGATACAGCATAGAGTTTTAATATTTCTTTAGATTTTTCGGGTCCTATTGCGGTCACAATGCTGGTTAGATCGATCATTCTTCGATTATAACTTAAACCAGTCCAAAATTAGCATGGGCAGTGAAATGATTTTAACCAGAACAATGCTAGTAAAAATACATCGGTGTCAAAGGAATATATATGAATACTGGTTGCTCCTTCTCTAGAAGCATGAAGACATTGCAGTATTATTTGAACATCTGCCTCTTCATGACTGTTTTGCAGTGCAGTCACAAAAACCTTTTAATGATGATTTAGCTTCACTTCTCCAGCTAACGATTAGGTCTCTTTCAATGCGATATTAAAGCTTTATCCGCCAGATAAGCTGTCAAATTATCCTTTGTTTTTATATGAGAAAGTAGGGTCTTCATCTGTACATTTTTAATATTAGTAGAATCTGTTATTTTGAACTCAATGGGTGTTAACGTACTCACACTTTTTTTCGCATGGCAGATTTCAGCCGAGTTTTCAATATATGTATTAAACACTAAGTGTGTTTCATCATAATTTAAAAGAATTTCCTTGATCTTATTATTAAATTCTGCAGCTAAATCATTACATGTTTTCACTAGCTTTGATTTCTTCATTGATTGTAGCTCAGCCATTTCATCAATAACAGCAACACTGTAAGATTTTCTATTCATTTGCTCCGTTATGTTTGAGTATTTCATGGGGTTTGGTAAAGACTCTTTGATGCTACTGTCTACTTTTTCTGAACCACATTACTCTAAAATCTTCATTAACATTGATTTGTTTTAGGACATTTTTACAGACCCGTCCAAATTAACCATAGACTGTGGAACAGCCGAAAATTCATGTGCACCAAAGTGCTGCATTTGAATCAATGTCTGCTTGACTCCTCGATACAACTAGCAAAAGGGTAACTAACGATAGATCAGCTTTTAACTGAAGAACAGTGCCAGCTATATTTGTCGCAACTTTCTTCGTGCTATTTTTACATAGATTTAGTTTTTCTTTTTTCATTGGGGTCCAGAAATTCATATTTTCAGTTTCAGTTCTCGCTCGTTTGAAAGTGGCGTACATTTCACGGCCTCTGTTTAAAATGCTTAATACATCTGTTTGTGTGGTTTCACTATGTACAGACTTTGTTGTTGTGTTAATAAGTTCACTTCCATCATATGTTATAGGGTTTGTTGATACTCTGATGGCATTATATATAGATTGCACATCTTCATGCTGTCGCTTTGCTCTTGAACCTGCCAAATGATGATGTGTACTCTTTAACATTTCATTTAAACCAATCATTGCTTTAGTTTTATCAGAAAGCCTTGTCAGCTCTGGAGAAGTCAAAAAAAAAAATCGCACTATTTTTCTTTTTAGTTATATTTACTATTCCACCAATTACTTTCATTCTCTCAATTTCCTGAACTAACAGACCGTATAAAAAGTAGCATAGTATCAACCATATGCATATGTAACAAAGCAAGTTTAAATATTGGTCTTCCACTTGATTCTGTATCCTCAAAATCTTTTATTTTTTCATGTATTTTAAAATCTATTAATATCAGCATTACATTTGAGTGAAGTTCTTTTGCTTCACCATATTTTTTTTCTTGAAAGCAGTTGATTAGTTTTTGCACTTTATAATCGCATTGAAATTTAATTTCTTCATTGTGTGCATAAAAGGCATCGAGATAACATTTGAATAGTGCAACCCTTAACGTAGAATATGCTTCTATATCCCGTCTAACACTTTCCTGCAAGAATTTTTGACACTACAGTTTACAACGATTACGCAGTCGAACCTCGTTAAAACGAACTCAAAGGGACCTTCAAAGTAAATTTATACCAACAGTAGCTCGTTTTATCTGAAAAACAATAGTATTGAGTGTGTTAAGTGATTTTCAATAGAAGGACTGGGTCCGCAAATGTAGTTCGCTTTAGCAGTAGTTTGTTATTATCGTGTTCGAATTAACGAGGTTTGACTGTACTAATGTTTAGTGATCTTAGCCTGAAAAATAAAAGTATTTTTAACTGCGAAAGCTCACCCGAAATACTTTTAAGTTGCTAATTAGAGTGTGCCAAGGTATAAAAAAAAGGATTTATCAGAATTTTCTTTAAAAATGAGTAATAGTCAAATAAATCAAATATTTTGTTTTTAATTTATAATAAGAAGGTGAATGGAATATTAATCAAGTAAATTCACCAGAAAATTATCACAAAATACACAAAAATAAACTCATAATTTCAAAAACTCATTAAAGCCGCCATCTTGGATTGATGATGTCATACAGGCCGTTTGACACGAATTCAAGCAAAACACCCGGTGAGGCATAGTTATATAGACCATAAGGAATATATTGAAATTGGTCTCACAATTTCCTCACGAAATTTCCCACGGAATGTAGTATGCCCCTCTACTATATCAATAAGTACAAAAAGCGGGGTAATTTGAGCTCATATCTATATATATAAAAATGGAGTTTGGTAAATTTGTTGCCTAAGATCTCAGAAACTGCACGGCAGATTTGGTTGAAACTTTCACCGTTTGTTCAGTTTGGTACTGGGAAAGTTTACAGAACAGTTCGAAAAAAATCCGATTGATAGTTCCCTTTTTATTTCAATTTTAGTCCCAATTTTCGCATAAATGCCCCAATATGGGGGTGAAAAAAAAACGTGCACATATTAACATTATATGTCTATCGAAAGCGCCAATTTTTCTGCTTAAGATAGCATCTGTTCGAAGTTTTTAAGTTGTATAAAAAACGAGTTTGAGCTTTTTTGTTCCCTGTTCGAAGGTTTTCATCAACCCAAGTCATTATTTAGTGTGCCATCTCAACTCCCAAGAATTGCTGTATTGTTGAATATTTTTGCGTTTCGTCTGACTTTTTGAGGCTTTTCTCAAGTCAAATCTTAAAGTAACGTTTTCCCACAAGATTGGTTAAAAATAAATGGATTTGGCTGATCATTTTACTTTTAAACGGAACTTATGTAATTAATGGTTTATTATTATTATTTATGCTGATTGGACACTTGCTCACTATATCCAACCAACCAGCAGAAATATCGCCAGATTTTTTTCAGAAAGATTTCAGTAGCTGATGCATTTGCCAGTTTTTTCCACTGTCGCTGTTTTTGAGCCCAAAGACTACGTAATAATGTTTCTCAGCTTTCACCATATAAACAAAATATCGCCAATCAAAGATACTTAAAAAAAATACTGTGTAAAATAATTCAACAACTAAATTAGGTGAATCCATAAACCGCACAAAAACTTCCATTAATTTTTCTTTTTGCACGATTTCAAACAATCGCCAAAATTTATTACTTATTTTAGAAACATTTCGGATGAAACTGTTTAGCGCCATTTTATTTTGACCAAAAGTATCTCAGCATCTGGCAACAATATTTCTAAAATAAAAATTAGTAAGGAGGGGGAGTATTATCGAAAGTGTCCCAAAATGATTCTCGCAAATTTGGTAAGATTTTAAACCGCCCACAAAAATTGAAATTTCCCAAAATAACTAAAGCAAGTGTAAGGGGAATACGGGCGGCTACATTTTTTAAAACGGTTCGTACATCAATAGCCATACAGAGAAGGTTTTATATTTAAAAAAAAAAGTACTAACAGATAAATCTTTTTAAACATGTAAAGTTTAATTTCATATTTCGGAAATTCTTCAAATTTGTATATGCTTAAATGTCGTCTTTCGTTTCTAATTGAATACTATTTTGTTCTTTATACTTATTGCTATTTTAGTCTAATGAGTAAGGAAGAAGCTCGATTTTTAATCACGTCAAAAAGGTTTGTTTTAAATTCTTTCGCTTAAAACAGAAAACAAGGGCAAGTAACGATTGTTTCTCATAATTATTACTGACCCAGGCAACGTCGGGTATTTTGGCTAGTAGTATATATCTATTACTAATATTATAAAGAGAAAGGGCGGATATTTGTGTGTTTGTATGTTCGAGGTAATCTCCGGAACCACTGCACCTATTTGAAAAATTCCTTCACTATATGAAAGGTGCTTTCTTACTGAGAAACATAGGCTATAATTCGTAAAAAATCCGATAAATAGTTCTTTTTCTATTCCAATTTAGGTCCTAATTTCACGTAAATTGCCTATTATTGGCTATTAAAGGGGTGAAAAATTACTTGCACATATTAATATTACATATCGTTCGAAAGGGTAGAATTTTCCGCGTTCTAAGCTATTTGTTTCAATTCTCTATCTTCATTACGACGGGAGCAAATTGCGTTTTTATTACGAAATGTTTTAGGCTTAGTTGAAATTTTGGCAATACTTTCTTCATTAAATCTGTCAATAAAAAGTGAAAGAATTATCCCGCAGTTTTCTTTTTGACACCGTTGGAAAAAGCGACATTTTTTACTCCAGAAATATCTCGTCCTACGGTCGAAAAAATAACCTTCTATCTCCAAAGGAAAAAAAGTTACAAGCCGTTAAAAATAAAGTTCGAATAAATCTAATCTCCATTAAAATTACTGATGTTTTGTTTGGCATTGCCATGGTTACGTCTTTTATCTATGCTTCATTTTAATTTCTTAAAGGTCCACATACTTGGGGCCACAGAACTATAAGCAATGGGAAAATGTTTTCGCCAATTCTGCATATTTTACGATCTACGTAATGTAATTCCCACAGACAATGAAGAAATTGCGGGAAGAGTTTGAAAACTAAGAGTCTTAGCAATTTTCCCAATTGTTGCCAAATTTGTGGACGCCAATGACCAAGGGCTAACTAAAACCGCTTCACTTGCTAAATAGAGTTTTAAAGCAACTGTAAATCTAATTTAATAATTAGACGAAAAGTTTTAAATTCCAAAAAACTTTAATA
Source organism: Uloborus diversus (assembly GCF_026930045.1). Lineage (NCBI taxonomy): Eukaryota > Metazoa > Arthropoda > Arachnida > Araneae > Uloboridae > Uloborus > Uloborus diversus. The sequence goes on from NC_072738.1 coordinate 160,045,488, forward strand.
GGTTTTTCTTCCTTTGAAAATGTGTATACGCATTTTAAACAAAGAAAAATGATCATTTTACATCAGAGAGGGAGGGGGCGTCATTTTTTTTTGTATTATTATTTAACGGACTTCCATTAAATTTTCAGCACGGGCATCGCTGTGCGGGTACTGTTATAGTTAATAAACCAACTGCTCAGTGGGCATTAGATAAATCAAGTTGTAATAAATATACGTATTCTGACGCCAAGCAGCTTAAAACAATTTCATTTTACTTATTTTTGTCAACAAAAAGGTTCAAACACTTGATAGTTTATTGAAATTTTTCAATTTAGAAAGTTTGAACAGAACAACGTCTGTCGGGTCCTCTAGTAGATAATAAAATGAATAGTCTTTGATGCTCAAAAAAGAAAAAAAGAAAATAAATGGTCATGAATTATGGTATCAGATCTTATTTCTTTTTAAAAAGTGATGATTAATACATGGAGTTTTATTGTCTGACCGCGGTAAGGAAAAGAAATTAATTTTTCATTTAAAATGAAAAAAAAAAAAAAAAAAAATTCTAAAGTGAACACAACGGATAGTAAGCGTCGAAAACATGCATTTCATCATGGAAAGAGGGAAATATATAGTTTTATTCTTAAAAGCTATTATTATAGTCGACGTACACATTGCTATAGTTTGTAAAAATAATTGGTGAAACTCACCTTAAGGTTTCGGCGACTCACCAAGAGAGAGAGAGAGAGAAAAGGGGTTTGAAATCTACATTATATTTGCAACTAGCTGCGTTGCCCGGCTTTGCCCGGTCTACCTTGAAAAAACCCATTGCGTCAAGTGAAGTATCTTCAATAGCCAGGATTAAATGAAAAAAAAAAAACCATCATGCAAAATTTTCTCGCCAAATAATGACGACAGATACTAAAATACTTTTAAGAAATTCAAATAAAATGAGAAAGATGGATTTAAAAGGCGTAACCATGGAAATACAAAATAAAATAAGCTTAAGAATTGAAAATGAGAAAGATGGAAATAAACAATGGATCCAAAACGTGTTGCCGTGGAAACGCAAAATAAAATGGTTAAAATCTTGAATAGAGAACAGATTTTTGAACTTCATTTAATTCGCTTGTAACTTTTTTTCTAATGGAGATAGAGGACTAAACTTTCGACCATAGGTCGAGTTAGATCTGGAGAAAAAAAACTTCTCTTTCCAATGCTGTCAAAAAGAAAACTGTGGGATAATTACTTCACTTTTTCGTGATAAATTTAACGATGAAAGTAGTGCCTAAATTTCAGCTAAGCCTAAAGAAATTCGAGCTAAAAACGTAAAAAACTCCCGCCGCATTTAAGTAAGAGCATTGGAACAAATTGCGGAGAACGCGGAAAATTCTTCCCTTTCCAGCGATATATAATATTACTATTTTCGAGTAATTTTTCACCCCCATATTCGGGAATTTATGTGAAAATTGGGCCTAAATTGGAATAAAAAAAGGACTATTCATCGAATTGTTTTCGAACTGGCCTGCAAACCTTCTCAGGACTTAAAGGAACAAACTGTGAAAATTTCAGCGCAATCGGCCGGGTAGTTTTGCGAATTCGAAAACACAGACGCTTTTTGGAGACTTCATTTTATACTATGTAGAGATTAAAAAAACCTAAATATTTTAGGTGACGGCCTTCCAACGCGTCGTCCTCCCCAACCATACTATACGTTTGCAAGTACATGTAAATACTTTTGCTTTGAATATCAGAGGGGTCAACTGTCACGCACCAATAACAAGAAAAAACTTAAATTGAATTTTGTCTTAAAGCTGTCGTTTCTCTGAAAAAACTTTCCACTTGATGAGCTTGATAGTGGTTCTTAACTTTGACACACACAAGTAAAGCAGGGGTGCATTTTTCCTCCAAGAGCAATAGTGTCTCCCCCCCCCCCTCCAATAACTGGACTTGATTCTCTTAATGCCTAGTGGCGCATGAGGCCGCTAGCGTGGCATTCCATCCCAAACGGTTTAATGCCGCCTCCCTGACACTCCCCCATCTTGGCCAACCAAAGGCATTTCTTTCTTGTATGGCCATCTGACGCCAGGTTAGCTTTGGACGCCCGCGCTTCCTCTTGCCGTCAGGGGTCCACGTGAGAGCAGTTCTTGTAGGGTCTATTTCCTGCATTTTGACAACATGTCCTATCCATGACCATCTGTGCTTTTTCATCAGTGTGGTTATCGGCTTGCAGTTTGTACGTTTGTACAGGTCTGAATTCGATATTTTATTTGGCCAGTATATGTTTAATATTTTTCTCAAGCTTTTAGTTTGAAAGGCATCCAATAACTGGAAGGCCTCACAAAAAAAAAAAAAAAAAAGCCAATTCCCAGACGGGAAAAAAAATACCCCTAAAAAAACCCCTAAAAATTTTAATGGAGCAGTCAGTGTCACGCCCCCCCCTCTCCCCCAATAGTTACCCCCCGTGTGAAGTATTTACTTAAAACATCTTTCACGCACTTTGGTAAAGACCAAAAATACCAATGAGATAGGTGTCTTGTCAAATGCCGATGTTGAATTGGCGTCTTAAATTGCATTTCTGAACGGTACTGGCTAAATTTGGCGACTTTATTTTAAATTTTGGCAGACTTTAAAACTTCATATCCAGGTTAGGTTTTATCTAAATTTAGTTACCACGGCTCTCTGAATTTAATACTAGGACCTAGTGAAACGTTAAAAAAAAAAGCGCTTTTTTAATCAAAGTCATAATCAAATACAGCTGCTGCCACATTTTTTAAAATCTGTGCAATCAGATCTTTTTGTTTTCATTTTGCATTATTACACCGCGCTCCAGCGCTCTATCTCTACACGTGGTCTAACCGGTCGAGCCGAGCCCTGAAGACAGCTCGGTTTCTTGATGAAAATCAGGAAACGAGCAACTCTGGTGCCAGCACCCTTAGAGGTATTGATTTGGAGTGGAAACTTGGAGAAATTGTGACCATGACTGATTTAACGTGCACCAATTACCATTAGCGATGGCGGAAGGTCTTCTGCCGACTGATATCTCACTCACCATTCTCCCAGTTACGAGTCCTAAGCCCTATCGATCCGCCACCATAGTCTCTTGTATTGAATAGGACAGGCCGACTTATCCGACATTTTTGTTCCAAGACTGCTTTGCATCCAACCTTGTTTCTAGCATTAATAAATACGGTATAATATTCAATGGTTGCTATGTCGTAAAACAATGGATGATAAGTTGAGTAAAATGTTACTTAAGGTAAATCTAGAAAGATAACTTCGTTCGCAAATTCAATAAAAATGTATCGGGAAATGTGAACTGCAACGAACCTCATTTTCACACCTTATTTGTTTTTAGCCTACTTTCCCAGTAAAAGTCAGAAAAAGAAGAAAAAAGCATGAAAGAAGGCTTGATGCATCTTAAAAATATTGCGAAAAACAAAAAAAGTCAGAAATAAATAACATAATTAAATAAATATTGAAAAAATAAAAATTGGAAAGTAGGGTATTGAGATGGGGAAAAACGTCTGTCTGTCTATCTGTCGGTCTGTCCCCCCCCCCTAATAACCTTTGAGTTAATAGTCCGATTCGAACTTTTTTTTTTTTTTGTTCGAAAGATCTCACTTCATTCCTATATTTCAATTTTTGATTTGAACTATTTTTTGTTCAATTTTGAAAAGTTTTAAAAAACTTAACATTAGCGCCTACGGGGAAATTCAAGGCAATTCCGAACTGTGAGGCTAATTTGCTTCAAACAAACTTTGTAGGAAAAAGCTTTTGATGAAAAGCTTGCATATAAAATATCTTTTTGATTTGAACAATTTTCCGTTCAATTTTGAACAATTCAAATCCTTTAACATTAGCGCCTACGGGGAAACTGAAAGTCAATGTAGATTCCGTACTTGAATGCGGATTTAATTCAAAAAAACTTTGTTTTAAATAGCTCTTGACGCCAAACTCCAGACTCCGACTCTTAGAATTTAGAGGCACCTGACTCCGACTCCGACTCCGGTGCCTGACAATTAATCGGACTCCGACTCCCCGACTTCGACTCTGACTTCGTAGGTTTGGCAAAAATTTATACACGGAGGACAAATGACTGACTCTGATTCTTGGATATTCGACTTCGACTCCTTTATCCCAAAATGAGATTGACTCCGACTCCAACTCCGCAGCTATGGTTTTAACTGTGAAATAATTATTGTTGATATGACTAGTTTTTATTTTCACGCTAAAGTTTTAATTTAGGTATTCAGTTTTCGGCTGATAAACTTGAAAGTCATTTATGTTTTTTACATAAAGATATGCGCAGCCATTTTTTTTTTTTTTTTTGACAATGAAAATTTCTTTAAGTTGACATTTTATTGTTTTTATTTATTTTGGTAAGTGCATTAATTCATTTAAAAATTATTTTTGGCAGCAGGGGAAAAAGAGACTATTTTTTTTTTTTTTTGGATACGATGTATTTATTTTAATGAGCTTATTAATTTTAATTATTATTCTTTCGTTTTGAAAGCTGTTAAAAAAAAAAATAATGGAAAGAAGTGTATGAGCTGCTTAGTTTAAAAGGTGCTGCTTATGTTTTTTTTTTTTAGATGAGTGAGGAATATTTTTTTCCTAGATATCAGCTTAAACTATTTAAAAAATATGTTTGAAACAATTTGCGCGTTTAGCTATTTTTGAGAATATTGATCAGGTACTAGAAATTATTATGCGTATACGGGAAAGTAGGCTCGTTTAGTTCTTGACCAAACTTCTTGTTAAAAATTTTGTATTAATTAAATTTTCTTCAGTTACAGAATAAAATAAGCAAACATCAATCTGGCAACATATCTAAAGCTTGGTCACCCGTTTTCTGTAAGGAAGCTTTTGTATAAATACTAATTTTCTCAACCGACAATGTTGGAACCAAAATGTCGGACAAGTCAGCTCGCCTTATAAAGTGCCCTTAATTAATACTCTATTTCTCACTCGCTTATTAGCAAACGTTTTGCCTTACTTGGTGGTGCTAGTAAAGGAATTTGCTGGTGAAAAGGTAAATCCAAGGCTAAACAAAGAACATCAAATTTCTCTCTCTCTCTCTCTCTCTTTTTTTTTTTTTTTTTGCTGTTTTTGTCATCTATTGTACTTAAGCTTTATAGTAGAAGCTTTCTCTTTTGGTTTCTGTGGGTATGAGGACATCAATTGTTTAGATACAGGAAAATATTTTATTCAACGTAATGTTAATTCACACACGTTTCACTAGTTTATTAATTTTTATCAAAAATACTTCAGGCTATTCAAACTCAATTAGCTAGCTTCGACTATGCGGAAATAATTAAATTAGACGCACATTCAGCTATTTCTATTGAAGTACCTTTTATGTCGCTCATATAATATGGAATGGGTACTATTCATTTAATTTGTTATCTTTGAGTGTTCAAGTAATTAACTGAATTAATTCAAGCTAATTCAATGCTTGTTGCGCGCAATCACTCTCATTCATAAAGTTAGTGGCACTATTGACACTAAATGAAATGAAGTCGCAGATTCGCAATAAGATATTTTGGTGTATACATGCTTTAAATCTAGGGTGAGGTTTCTTTAATAAAATGAACAATAATACCTTAAAATACTTGCAGTAGGGGAATGTGGGGCAAAGTGAAATAGTGTAATATTTACTCCACTTATGGTTCCACAAATCTGGCGATTTCTTTACTATAGGGTGTCCTGAAAAGGACTGACTGTTTTCAAAAATTCATAAGAGAAAAACGGATGATGATAAAAAAAAAATGAATTTTGACATCTGGAATTCAAATTATGTTTTTCGCAATCAGGAGTATGCGTGTGTGTGTGTGTGTGTGTACGTAGGCGTGTGTGTGTGTGTGTACGTAGGCGTGTGTGTGTGTGTACGTAGGCGTGTGTGTGTGTGTGTGTACGTAGGCGTGTGTGTTTGTGTCTGTGTGCAGGCATGAGTGTAGATGTGTGTGTGTAGGTGTGAGTGTGTAGGGGGTGTGAGTTTGTAGGTGTGTGTATGTATGCGTGTGTGTGTAGGATATGGACGCAAACTGGAGACGGTTTTCGCTAGAGAAGCAGCATCGGGAGGGGCCGGTCGACGGTGGTGCTGCAGAAGGAGGCAGGGGGAAATAAAATCATAGGAATTCAAAACAGTCAAATGAGAACAATAAGCAATCGGGATTGCTCAAAAAAAAATTCTTGCAGAAAATTCATGTGGTGAGCGGTAATTTTTTTCCCTCAGAGTTCCAAATTTTAGTTCAAAAATGTTTCAATAGATGGTGCTGCACATTGTAAGCCTGTAAGTCAAAAATTAGGAATTGAAATTCACCGATTTTTCCTCCGATTACGGCATGTGATTACAGCCGACGGTTGTCATTTTGAAAATATTTTTATGTCTTTTGTTCAAACATCTATCACACACAAAAACTGTGAGGCAATAATCCTAACTCTTGTTTTATTTACGGACTTACTATCTGCAGCGCCATCTGTTAAAAAAAAAATTCAACTAAAATTTAGAAATTTAGGGGGGGGGGAAGGGGATTTACAGCCCACCACATAAATTTTCTGCAGGAATTATTTTGTTTATCAGTTACAGTTTCCATGTACTGAATTTTTGAAAACAGTCAGTCATTTTTGAACACTTTATATGTAGTAGCACATGTATTCTACTCCAGTCAGGAAAAAAATTGTCGCCGAAGATTAAGTATGTGACAATGTAGGCTGTTTTCAAAAATTGATACTCATTTTGTAATATTTGGTGTAAGTCAAAAATTATTTCTGTCATCATAAAATGATAATAAAGTTCAAACATTTTAAACATTGAATGAGACCTTCTAATAATCGATGCTGTATTTATTTAGTTAATGTTAAGCTAATTTGTATTTTATAAATATTTTGTCCAATTAACCAATTACATGCGGGGCAAAGTGAATGGGGCACAGAGAAATTGATTATTACGTTTACTCCACGCAATCATTTACTAAACCACGTATGTATTCATTTACTAAGTGATTCATTTACATTTCTTTATTCATTCATTCACTTATTTTCTTATTAATTCAGTCGTTTTCTCACTCATTTATAATACATTCATGTAATAATTAATTAATTAATTGAAGGTTTTTTCTTGTCTCAATATCATTTCATTTATTGATTTAACCGTTTATTCACTGTTTTATTTGTTAAAATTCTTTTTTTTTTATAATTGAATAAAAATTTTGCCCCAGAAAAAAAGTGAAATTTTTAATTTTTCCATTTTTTTTCTTTTTTTCTTTTCTTTTTTTTCATTTATTTTTATTTATTTTTATTTTATTTTTTTTACTTATTTATTTTTTGAAGGCTTAAATCTGCTACCAAATGTAAAAAATAACGTTTCAATGCAAGTTTTATTATAAAATAAAATGTTCCTTCGGAACGTACTGTAATTTTTAAAACATATTTCCAATTTTTCATTTTGAAAAAGCTCAACCAACTTTACTATTTCTTGCTATTTAGACATTTCGATCCAATGTAAAATGAGCTTGTTTGTTTAACTTCGTTTTATAGTTGGCAGTTCTCAAAAGGTGGGAACAAAAAAGTTAACTTTGAGCAATTTCAAAAATTTTCAAATTTGACATCAATTTTGCTTTTATTTTATAGCATGCATACCTAGAACACAATATATGAGCATGAAAAGACAGCAGGTATTTGTAAAAATTGTTAATTAGCAAATCAAATCAGCAGTCTGTAGGTAACAGATTTTGGACATTGTAGTGATGTAGGTAACGGATTTTGGACATCATCATAATGTAAGTTTCAGGGGTTCTTTAGGTAACAGATTTTGGACATTGTAGTGATGTAGGTAACGGATTTTGGACATCATCATAATGTAAGTTTCACCATTTTTGACAATTGTTAATCTGATTTTTAACTTTTCCAATGAAAATTGTATTTACTACTTTTTGAATTTTGAAATTTAATAATAAAGAGGATATTAATGAAGTACTCGAATGGCTATACATACTGCTCTTTACATATAATAAAGTTTTGGAATGATTTTGAAGAAGTTGATGAAAGGTAAAAAAAAGTTTCATGGAAATAACTATACAAACTCGTAGCTTCTTTTATTAAATAACATTTGTATTTCTCTGGATTATTAACTTTCATTTCTGCAGATATTTTCCAAACTTAGAATGTACTTCTAATATAAATACAACACAAATTCCATAAAAGAACTTAATTAAATTGTTTAAAGCACTTTTTCAAAACATGTTGTTAATTCAAAAGGCTTACTATCTCTCAAATCTTTAGATAGAATGAAAATTACCAACTGATATTTGTTAACAAATCGACTGCAGACGATTTTTTAAACTCTAAAAAAATAAAAATAAAAAAATTGCTAGCGCAGGTGATAAAGTTGCCAAAACTGGTGCAGCTGACGATAACTACATTTGTCAAACTGGAATTCCCCTCTGGTAACCTTTAGCTTATCCTATACTGTGTTGTCGCCAATGGAGGTTTGCTTGGCGATTTTAGCGCAAAATGGCTTTCGTTACGAACATAACCAGCCATGTTTCTACTGTAATTTATGTATTGTTCAATGTGTAACGTATTAATTATGCAAAATACCAATGGATTAAAGAAGATAACATTATAATAACCTTTTTTATTGAGATAAAAAGACAGTGGATCATCAAAAATTATGAATAAACGGACAGAATTATTGGCGTCAAGATCGTAACGCCATTTGGACATGTCACATGTATGTTTAAGAAAAATCATTTTTCTTCTAAGATACTGCATAAAAGCTTATGAAAACACTTTTAAACAATTAAAAATTGATTCTGAGGATCGATAAATACCTTTAAAACGAAAACATCATATACTTAGCTCTCAAATAATAGCATTGTAAAGATCGTAACTTTTGGACATACATCAAATTTCAAACTTACGTTTTTTTTAAATCGTTTACAAAGTAAATAATCTATCTTTACTTTTATTATTTGTGTAAAATATTAACAAAAAGTTATTCAGTGTAAGATTCATACCTTTTTTTTTTTTTTTTTGAAACGTATGGAAATAATAAAAAAATTTTTTTTTTAATGGTACATTTGCTCAGTTAACGTTTTGGTATGTCCAAAATTGTGCCTTTTAGCAAAGAAAATATTTTTTTAAGGGCATTTGAAGAGCATTTTTTCCATAATTTATGTCAATTCTTGTCTCTATACAGTATTATAGTTTAACTCAAAATTTTTTGAGTTAATTAAAATGAAAGTTATTTGGTGTTGAAGCTTCAAAGTTGAGGTCTGTTTTTGCTCCCACCTTTTGAAAACTGCCCAGTTCTAGTTGTCGGAACTGTAAGTTAATGTACATAAGTTATTTAGATATTGAATTGGAAAAAAAAGAGAGAGAAAAACCTCCACTAAGAATAAATTTATCACACTGTATATGGTTAAATAATTATTCTGGCAGTGCGTATTGAAATTAAACAAATGCATGCACGGCAAATATTTTAGGAAACAGTTCTATATGTAAGCAAAAGATGTACTTGGAATCTTTCATTTCCACTTTATCTACATGAGTGTTAACGTCTCTTTAATCTTGTGATACTTGTAAGTGAAGCTGTAAATGAACTAGTTTAACTTTGGTTCAGAACTGGTAAATCTAATTTTAATCAAATAAATTCACTTTGTACCTCAAAACTCCAAACAGTTACTCTGCATACATAGATGCATTGCGTAGTTTTAATTTATTTGGCACATTACATCAAATTTGAAATAACGAATTTAAATAATTGTTATAATATATGTAACTCGCATCCAGCAGCTAACACTTATGCGATAAATTACGCATTACATTTGACATCACTTAATTAAGTTATTCTCTATAATCAAGAACGCTATATTACCTTTAATTGTATGATATTATCATTTTTAAATCATACGTTTAATCTTACGTTTAAGTACAGTAAGTAATTACAGAAAAAGGACAGTAAAATTTAACCCCATTCACTTAAATCGCTAATCCTAACAAAACAGTAGGACAAAGTAATTTAAAGCTATTATTTTATCAAGCAATTATGTCAATTGAAAGAGATATAAACGTCTGCAATGGATTGTTGGAGGCAAATTAAAGAGGAACTACTCTATGCATTTATCGCCCAAATTACCAGAAGAATTAATGGTGGCAGAAACAATAGCCACGAATCTATTGTTTTGGAATCCATTAGCAGCAATTAATCACACTCCAATATTTATTTTCTCTTTTGCTTTCTAGAGTAGAATCATTGGTTAAAATTGTTTATGTAATTTTTCTTTTGCATTAGAAAATGGATGTTTTTTGCTGTAAAATTGTCGAAATATAGTTAAGCAAAGATTATAGTGCGGTAAAATTTAATTTACACTAACTATCGCATCTTTTAGTAGCATGTACAGTTTTAGTGAATAAAGGGAAAAATTTAAAGTTTATTCAAGTTCAACTTTTTCATTACGTTTATTTTGAGCAAAAATGGAAAAATACCTTAACTAATTGTTAAAACGAGCTTTTTTAAAGCCCCTTGAAAATTGATAATGAATATTTATTCTTGTTAGTTTAGAAACGGATTGTTTTCCGATTTCTCGTACCCATGGTTTTTCGAATTCTTGCAATAACTTTAAGTATATGTTTTGAAGTGAAACTTTATTGGTAGATTATCTAAGTTACTTTTATTATTAACAGACTCTGTTAAAAAAGTAACTTTATGTATTAGTCAAGCAAAGAAAATAATGTAAAAGCTTGTACCAAGAAAATAAAAAATAATTCTGACCCTCTTTAGTTGAGAAGCACCTATCTACTTTGTTACTTAACTTGGTCACCTGTCTGTAGCTATACTTTATTACTCTACACTTTATTAGTCTATACTTTTTTTTATATTATACTAACTTAACCGTGCAAAGTATTCACTCGGTATATATTCGGATAAATCGTACAAATTACTCACGAAGTAATTAAGATAAAGATTTAATGACGGTTAACTTTTGTTGTTATGTCTGTTTATAGAACATACAAAGTTATCTACATTGTTTGGAGAGTGTTTAATTATTTCATGTTTATTAGCCGACTATTAAGTACGATTATCCTTAAGCTAAAGGTTTTAAACCATTCAAAAAATAACAAATCAGGAAAATAAACAAAAATGAACAGCATTGAGATAGCTGATGCTAAAGAATTTGAGCAAAATACTGAAACTGAAGCCTTTTTCTTTTAAATAACTAAAAAAAAAAAATTGCAGCGACTTCACTTTTTCCGTTACTTCTTCATCCTAGGTGGCAGAACAGGTCTTTCGATCAAATTTCAGACTGCGACAACGTAATACCAAAAATCAGATTTTTTAGCGCATTTAAAAAAACGAGCTGTGCGTCACATGACTTCCTTTTACTCCAATTTAAAGCCTCGGAATGAGAAAAGAAACACTTTAAGTATTTTCATCCCAAGTTTGTTGCGAACCGAAGCAAAGAAAACGTTTTATACAGATAAATTTTCGCAATATTGGCAGTTTTAATGTGATTCAATGGTAAACTCTCTAAATATGGCCAAATTAAAACCAGATTTAAAAAAAAAACCCGCCAAATTGGACGCCAAGTTGGAGACAAAACTTAGATACCAAAAACTTGGCGATATATTGCCAAGTGTTTGCCAGATTATAGCACCGCTTGAGTTTACACTGAAATTAACAATGATTTTACCCCGAAAAACTGTAAAAGACCCCCTTTAGAACATCCGAATGCAACCAAAAGAAAAGGTGCATAACTAGTCCCCACTTGGAGTCTATGTACCAAATTTCAACTTTCTAGGACATACCGTTCTTGAGTTATGCGAGATACATTCACACATACACCCATACGCACATACCTACGTACATACGGACGCCACGAGAAAACTCGTTGAATTAACTGGGGGATCGTCAAAATGGATTCTTCAGGTGTCTATACGTTCTTAGGCATGTATCCATGTGTGGTCATGTTGAGAAAAAAAATCAATATTTATTCGGGGGCGAGCAAAATAGAAATTAAGGCCGATTTTTGAGGGGAAATTTTTTCATGAATACAATACTTCCTTTTTTGTAAAAGAAAGTAAAACCGCCAAATTATGTTTTAATTGCTTATTTTTCACTGATAGTTGTAAATAAAATTTTTAAAATGATGCCTTATAAAGGAATTAAGATAAAGCATTAAGGAAATTAATGTTTACCTACAAAAAAAAAATCGCCCTTGAAATCTAATATATCATTTTTACCTGCTCAAAAATAATAAAACTTCCTTAAGTCTAGCCTCTCTCTTGTATGCATAATTGTTTTAATTACATAATAACTTACTGTATGTGTGAAAAACATGTTTACAATTTAATAAATATTTTTTAAAAGTGTTTTTTATACTAGCACATTAAAAGAGTGAGTAAAATCAAATGCCCCCTTATAAGTAACAAGACTGAGATTATTTACTCAGATAAAATTCTAGCTTTAGATAAATTCCAGAAAGTTACTGGAATCAGGAGAATAAATCTTCAGAAGATTTTAAAAGATAAGTGCATTTCTCTGGGATTTTACAATAGCTGCAATAATTTTCCATTCCCTCACATTTGGGAAAGTGAAAGAAAAAGACTCCTTACTCCATTATGATCTTGAACTTTCTAAATTACCATCTGAAGCATATGCTGATTAACTTTGACTTTCACGTTTATCTTCTCTTCAAAGGTAAAGTTTTCATTAAGTTTTATAGCCAAGAAAGTTGAAATATGACCGTCGAAGAAAAATTTTTTACTTCATTCCTTTGCTTTATCTGATTTTTTCCTGCTTATGCATGCAATACATAATATTTAACTTAGTTTAGTACCATTTAAGCCTCTCAAACGCGAGGGTGCATTAAACTCTGATATAAAGTTGGATTTTCGAGAGTAGAATTTTTGTTCTTTCGGCATTAAAAGCGTATATTTTTTAACTGAACTTCATAAAAACTTTATGTTAAATTGAAAAAAAAAAAAATAGCGTATCAAATGATGTTAAAGAAAAGTTTCACGTTAGATCACTGAATACAGAGCCCCTAGAAAAGGACAGGCCGAATTATCCGACATTTTGGTTCTAAGACAGCTTTGAATTCAGCCTTGTTTCTAGTATTTAACGTATTGGGACACTTTGAAAAATTCCCATTTTTACGGATTTCTTGAGAAAAAAGAGACCAATTGCTTATGTAATTTTTTTCACATAAAAGATATACTCCAGTGGTTCTTTTCCAATAAAAATTGAATTTTCTATTCATTGTGATAAAAAAGGAATACAGGGGGCATGGTAGTTCGGCAGATACTTGGCGGGATAACTAGATATCATAACTTTTTGAGGCTGACGATTTTTGGGTTTAGGATGCGTTCGTTTTTGAGGGGAAGAGTCAAAGGTTTTCTTGGCACGAAAATTTTTACAACAGGGTTGTTTTTGATGAGATCCATTTTACGAATCAAATTTTTTTGAAAAAAAGTGAGACATTTTTTATGCACATCACCTACGTTTTCATGCATCATATTGATCCATGGGCGCCCATATGCAACGTTGCAAGGGCCCAAATATTTTCCCCGTGGTTTAACTGGATATTTTCTCTGAGAAAACAATTTCAGGACAGATTAGAGTCAATAAAATTAGACATTTTTAGTAACTTATTCATTAATGGCTGGGGAAGAAATGTTTTTACATTTTTGCAAAGAAAAAAGTACTAAAAGCAAGTAAGTTTTAATTTGAAAGGGGGGATTCAAGCCCCCCCCTTGCCCCCCCTATATGGGCGCCCTTGTATTGATCCAAAGCTCATCTGCGAAGCTTGATGTTGTAACGCTGAGTTTGTAAGTTGAAAATTTTGTTATTTATGGAACAGTCGGAAATTTTTAAACGAAGCGTTTTGCGCAAAAAACGCTTCGTTTAGCACTTTGTCGCGCACTTTGCGTCTTCACGTACAATATTGATGCGAAGTTCACAGCCGTTTTACATCAGCCGATGTAAAACGGTGCTTCTTGTAACGATGATATCATTCCAAAAGGAATGCTTACGTCCCTAACAATTTACAGTTCCCCTAATCTGAAACAAGGAAAAAAAATCTTAAAGGAAAAGCATTTCGATTCATTTATCTGTCGAAAAGTTATTTTTAGCCCGCAAATGAAACAAAGGCGGAAAAGAAGGAAAATGCAAGATCACGAATTTGAATTCGCCGGAGACATTCTGGCACGTCACCTCAACAGTTGAAGATAAAATAAAAATTGAAGAAGACAAGTTCTTTCTTTGCTTCGCTACCTTTGGCTGAAAAATCGGAGTTCACTGCACGGTAACGTCTTGGCTAGAGCCCCTTGAAAAGGACAGGCTGACTTATCCGACATTTTGGTTCCAAGACAAAATTGGATTCAACCTCGTTTCTAGTATTTATAAATACGTTATAATATTCATTGCTTGCTATGTCGTAAAACAATTGATTATAGGTGGAGTAAAACCTCACTTAAGGTAAATTTAGAAAGATAACTTCGTTCACAAATTCAGCAAAAATGTATCGGGAAATGTTTACTGCAATAAACCTCATTATCACACTTTATTTGTTTTTAATTTTGTATTAATTAAATCGTATTCATCTACAGAATAAAATAATCAAATATCAATCAGACAACACACCTATAGCTTGGGCACCAGTTTTCTGCAATGAGGCTTTTATACAAATATGATTTTTTTTTCGCTCGATAATATTGGAACTAAAATGTCGGATATGTCAGCTCTCCTTGTATAGGATCCTTAGTCTTGGCAAGAGCGACTGGATGCAGCGTTTGTCTTGTCAGACGATGTTTAGAAATGAAACTAATGCAAAGACTTAAAAGCAATGCCGAAAGATGTTGTTTAAAAGAGTTCAATGCACTTCTTTCGTAACTGATTAATTATGTAATTTTATTAATTAATTCTGTGTGAGAAGCGTTAAAACAAATGACTTCAACTTTGTATATTTTTCTGTAAACTAAGGTAGATTTAAAAAAGCAGGAAGAAAGGCCTAATACAGCATAAGGATATCGCTGGAAACGAAACAAGTCAGAAGCAAACACAGAATTATTCAATGAATTTTTGAAATTACAAATATTAAAAAGGACGTTTTTTGAGATGTGGAAAATATTTGCCTTTCGACCCCCCCCCCCCCGCCAATTAAATTTTTTTTTGAACTTTTGTTTCTAAGGAAGATCTACACTGTAAAAACGATTCAGAAACGTTCCTGGAAAATAATGGGCAGCTGATGTGCCCAACTTTTTCCAGTAATATTTCTTACAAAAACCAGGAACGTTTTCCGCTAAAATTCAGTAACCGTACTGAAATTATCCTGGAATCTTAGAGTAAACTTAGGTGGGGATACTATAATATATTGGCACCATACTGCGTTTCGAAGAAAGCTCCAAAAGCAGTATTGCAAACATGGCCACAGCTAAGAAAGAATTGCAAGGAAGTATCAAGAATTTTACTCGCCTGCAATTTTTGCAAAGCTACGTTATCCATAGACTGATTTGCGCCCTTTGGCCGCCTTATCAGTCTGGACGGGCCGCAATCGAACGGTAGCGGATACACTTTATAAATACTCTCAGTTAATCTTTGAACTGGGAGCTAAACATATTTTTCACAACAGTGAGAAGTCTGCATTTGTGCGACTTGTAGCAATTCAGGAAACTTTTTGACAAGGATACTTGATTTTTCCAGGAAGTGGATATAAACCATAGAAATTCCGTAACGTTACACGGAAATATTCAGTAACGTTTCGGAATTTTTTTACAGTGTAGGCGAAGACACTTCACTTCATTAGGCTTGTTTAAGTAGGCTAGACAGTGGAAAAAAACATATCTATAAACATATAAACTTATTTATTTTGTGGTTAATTTTTATTGTTAGGGTACAGTTATAGTTCTGTAGATCTATTGGTTAATAATTTCAACTTTCCTACTCGAAAGAAAATACATAGCTACTTCTGAAGTTTTTTGCACTAACTGGTAATTCTATGCTGCTCTAAAGTTATTGAATATTTTATAACACTTGTATAACTAAACATTTAGCTTTCAGTAGCGACACCCTAACTTACTCCACAGCGTGTGGCTAAAGCTAAAAACGCTATTACTTCAGTATATACCAATATCATTAATGTAAATGATTACGTATTGATTGCGGGAGAAAAAAGAAATAAAACAAAATATTAATGAAAGATTCATACATGTTTTCCCCAGCAACAAGGAATCAATTTATAAAGGATCAAAACAATTGTGAAAGTGAGTAGCAAAAGGTCTGTAAGGCTAGTTTCTATTTGTTACACTGTAAAAAAATTCCGAAACGTTACTGGTTATTTCCGTGGAACGTTTCAGGATTTCAAAGGTTTTCAATTGTTTCCCCGTAAAATCAAGTATCTTCGCAAAATAGTTTCCTAAATTGCTAAAAGATGCACGAATGCAGAGTTTTCACGGGTATGAAATATATTTTTTGCTACCAGTTTAAATATTGGCTGAGCGTGTTTATTAAGTGTATCGGCTTCAGTTTAATTACAACCTGTCCAGATTGACTTAACTCCTAATTAAAGCAAATAACTCACTGGATAGTTGCAGCTTTGCGAGGCTGGAATAGCTGGCAAGGAATATGCTTGGTTCTTGCTTGCAATTTTCGCTTAGCTTTGGCCCTATTCTAACCAAATACATGAAGCCTAATCAATTTTTCTAGAAGGTTCACGACTGACTTTAACAGAGAAGATTTCCCAGTATTCCAGGGCGGTTACTGACTTTTATCAGAAAACGTTCCTGGTTTTTCCAAGATATGTTACTAATTGAAATTGGGCACATCAGTTGCCTATTATTTTCCAGCAACGTTTCTGAATCGTTTTTACAGTGTAGCGCCAGAAGTACGGGAGATGACATTTTGACTGTAAGCAAACTTTTTTTGCGAACAAGTCCTCTGTATTCCCGTAAAAAGCTTAATATTTCCTTTCAAGAACAATTTTTTAACTGAAAGTAAAAGGTTACAGAAGTGTGGGCAGGTGTCATTTTGATTCCTTTAAAGAAAAATATGCAAATACATTTACTGATGCTGAAACAGAGAAAAAATCAAAAATAGCTCTTCGAACATATCATTGTAAGAACTTGAAGCATTCTTAATGATTTTGTGCTTAAGGGGGTCCGGAACACAAAAATCGTCAAATTTGGTTTTTTTTTCTTAATCATTAAAAAAAATTCCTCCGTTTTTTCTGCTTAAAACGACGTTTGAATCTTGTTTCTATCTTAAATAGAACGAAAGATATAATTATTGTTGTTGCCATGCACCTAACTAATGTGTTCTTAACTTTAAAACTTTAAACGCGTTTTCCTCCATAATGCAATTTTTCCCGATTTCTTGCATTCAAACTCTTATAAGTCAGGAACCAATGAAGATAAAGTAATGAAATTTGGAGCCTGTCTTTTTCAAACAGTTTACTTTAATTTTTATTCGGCGATTTTGAAAAAAAAAAAAAAAAAAAAAAAAAACGTTTACTGCAAAAAAATATGATTTTTTTAAAAAAAAAAGTAGCTTTGAATTTTTTAAAATTTTTCTTCAAATAGTTTTTATATTTTATTGAATCAATATTTTTAAAATCACCGAATAAAAATTAAACCTTAGATATTTGTGCATACTTTTTTGAAAAAAAATTGAAAATTGACCAACAATATTTTGAGTTATAGCAATTTAAAGCAACCCCATTAAAAAAAATAAATAAATAGATAAATTTAAATCAAGAAAAGTTTTTTTTTTCATATTTATGTTGTGATTTTGCTTATTAATTAGATGGTGAATCAGTGTAAAAAAATTCAAAACTCTAAAGTATATAGAAAAAAATCGAAATGTGTCCCGGACCCCCTTAAAAGGGAGCATTAGCCGCTTGCGTTCTCAAATGCAACTTAATGCAACTGAAACAGTGCTGGTTGTTTTATTTGTACTATAAACTTTTTTTTAATACTTCATTATGGTGTCAGTTAAATATTTTTATGCATAAAAATGAAAATTGGAAAAAACAACGTCTAATAGCACAAATCTTCATTACCTATCCCTAAAATATCTGCATCCTTTAAATAAACTGTATTTATTTTAAACATATTTATTATTAACTTTTTTTTTTACAAATATATAACATTCTGTTGGGAACTACTCAAATTTCTTCTCTGAGGGTTAAAATGACCTCCGCAATATCTTTAGGTATATAAAGTACACTGCAAATCCTAGTGTTAACAAATAAAATATTTGTAACTCGCTTTAGCGTATAAGAAAGGTTTTAGAAAGATTTTCAAATCTTCCTCTTGCACTGTAAAAACGATTCAGAAACGTTCCTGGAAAATAATAGGCAGCTGATGTGCCCAATTTCAACCAGTAACATATCTTGGGAAAATTAGGAACGTTTTCCGCTAATATTCAGTAACCTTTCTGAAATTAACCTTGAAACTTTCTGAAGAAGTGCGAAATCTCCCTTGTTACAGCCAGTCTGTCTCTAGAACCCTCTAGAAAAATTAGGTAGGTTTAGTGTAATTGATTAGAACCTTCCTGATTTACTAAGAAGGTTCCATAAAAATCAGAGCGACCACGGCCATGCAAGGAGCCAAGCATATCTCTTGCGTGCAATTCCTGCATTGGCATTGCAGCTATCTAGAGCTCCTTGAAAAGGACAGGCTGACTTATCCGACATTTTGGTTCCAAGACAAAATTGGATCCAACCTCGTTTCTAGTAATTATAAATACATTATAATATTCGCTGGTTGCTATGTCGTAAAGCAATTGATGATAAGTTGAGTAAAATGTCACTTAAGGTAAATCTAGAAAGATTACTTAGTTCACAAATTAAAAAAAAAAACGTATCAAGAAATGTTTACTGTAATAAACCTCATCTTTTCACCTTATTTGTTTTCAATTTGTATAAATTAAATCGTCTTCAGCTACAGAATAAAACAATCAAACATCAATCAGGCAACACATCTAAAGCTTTGCCACCACTTTTCTGAAATGAGACTTTTGCACAAATACTATTTTTTTCGCCCTACAATTTTGGAACCAAAATGTCGGATAAGTCAGCTCCCCTTATATAGGAGCCTTACAGCTATCCATTGACTTTTTTTGCTCTCATTAAGAGCTTAGTCAATTTGGATCAGCCTTAAGCAATTTTAGACCGATACACTTAATAAACACGCTCATTCAATCTTTAAACTGGTTGCTAAAAATATTTTCTACAACAGTGAAAAGGCTGCACGCGTGCAACTTGTAGCGATTGAGAAACCTTTTTCGTTAAGATACTCGTTTTTACGGGGAAATAGGTGAAAACGTGTGAAATCTAACATGGAAATAACCAGTAACGTTTCGGATTTTTTTTAGTGTGATTATGCTTTTGCGAACAGCAAATTTCACTAGGCGTGATTATCCTTCCGTGTCGTGGTTTCCGTGTCATTTAGAAAAAAAATAAATATATTTAAATTTCTTTCTGCTCCACGAAGTTCGTCTTATCATGAGGTCGGTAGTCAGGATCTTTTTTTTATATTTAAATTTTTAATTTAATATTATTATTTTTTAGCTAAACAATCGATAGCAAATCTCTAAAACTCAAAAAAAAAAAAAAAAAAAGAACGAAGAAGAAGAAGAAAGAAAGAAAAAGAGAGAAAAAAAAAACCTTTTTGTGTCAACGATTTCCGAACATAAAAGAATATTTCTGAAATAAATAATAGTAATGGCGGCTGAGCTTTAGAAACATCTTTTTTCTACCTGTACTTCCCCTAAAACACAACATCGTGATAAATATTCGAACCATCTGGCGGCTTCACGCAATGTAAAAATCAAGCAGAAGATATCACGAAACAAAGAAAACAACGAATTCCCAGCAATATTCTGAGGCAACGCACAAGTAGGAATGCTACATCATTGAAATTTATCAATTGAAAAAGGTTAAAAATATACATCACTCTTCATAACAGAAGCGTTCCTTTCAAAGCTTTGACAGTGTAATTTGTGGGAAATGGTATTTCTAATGCATTTATAAGAAATGTCATAGGAGGCTGAGGCACATATAAGTTTTGTTCGATATCGATCGACATCAGTTTTAGGTAGCATTTTCAGCTAAGATAAATATTTCCTTTCCTTTTTTATTTCTTCCTTTTACAAAAAAGGAAGTTTTGTATTCGCGAAAAAATTTTCACTCAAAAATC
This sequence comes from Uloborus diversus, assembly GCF_026930045.1. Lineage (NCBI taxonomy): Eukaryota > Metazoa > Arthropoda > Arachnida > Araneae > Uloboridae > Uloborus > Uloborus diversus. Next base: position 160,065,666 of record NC_072738.1, read on the forward strand.
GATCTTATTTTCCATTTTACTCATCCCTGAATGAATGTTGAGTTTTTTTTTTCGACTCGACCACGCGTGGATAAGTGCCTAAGAACGTACAGACACGCAAAATATCCATTTTGACGCTTCCCGAGTTAATTACAACGAGTTTTCTCGTGACGTCTGTATTTGGTTATGTATGTTATGTGCGTATGTGCGGATCTTCGGATGTGCGTATGTATGTCGCATAACTTAATGTCCTAAAAAGTTGAAATTTGGTACGTAGACTTCTAGTGGGATCTAGTTGTGCACCTCCACTTTTGTTTGCATTCGGGTGTTTCTAAAGGGGTGTTTTGCCTCTTTTTGAGGGGAAATCATTGTTAATTTCGATGTAAACTTAAGTGGTGTTATAATCTGGCGGACACTTGGCGATATATCGCCAGTACTTGGTCACCTTGTCGCCAACTTGGCGACAAATTTGGCGATTTTTTTTTTTTTTTTTTTAATCTGGTTTCAGTTTGGCCAATGTTGTTGATACTTAGATATTATACTATTGAATCAAACTAAAAATGCAAATAATGGGGAAATGACATTAAATTGGAGTAAAAGGAAGTCATGTGATGCACACATCAGCTCGTTTATTACTGATTTAGTACGGATTATTAAATTTTCTGCCAACTGCCATATCTATACCTTCGCAACTAAATTGAAATTTTCTATATTTTCTGTATTCAAGCACCGAAATTGAGATCTATGGGCTACTTTCGACTGTCGTGTACTCTCAGAAACACAGGCTACAATTTCACCAAACGTTCATCGTATTTTGCGCTAAAGCAACGGGAAAAATGTTCCGAGTAAAATCTTTTATCATACTGAAAAAACATTTGAGGCAGTAAAAAGCAAAGGTATATAAGAGCCAACATTTAAAATTTCTAGATAGCCTGTAAAAATGGTAGGAGAACCTCTCCTCTGTTTCAAGTCAAGACATAAATCTAGTATCCCTTGTACACTGTAAAAAAATTCCGAAACGTTACTGAGTATTTCCGTGTAACGTGTCGGGAATTCAATGGTTTTTATCCACTTCCTGGAAATATCAAGTATCACTGTCAAAAAGTTTCCTGAATTGCTACAAGTTGCACGAATGCACACTTCTCACTGGTGTAAAAAATATTTTTAGCTCCCATTTTAAAGCTTAACTTTGCGTATTTATAAAGTGAATCGGCTTCAGGTTACTCACGGCCCGCCTATGCTGATAAAACTCCGAAAGGGAGGGAATAAGTATGGACTACGCTGCTTTGCAAGAGTTGCAGGCGTGAAAAATTCTCGGTAGTTGCTTGAAGTTCTGGTTTAGCCTTGGCCATGTTTGCAAAACTGCTTATGGAACTTTCTTAATAAATCGGGAAGGGGCCAAGCAATAATATTATCCCTTCTAAAGTTTACTCTACAGTTCCAGGGACACAACTGGCTTCAAACGGGAAGATTTCTAAATTTTTAAGGAGGTTTCCGAGATAATTTCAGGAAGGTTATTGAATATTAGCGGAAAACGTTTCTGGTTTTCGCAAGATATGTTACTGGCTGAAATTGGGCACATCAGCTGCCCATAATTTTACAGGAACGTTTCTGAATCGTTTTTACAGCGTAGGGGCTGCTATACACCACGCTTTAGAAAAAAATTTTTAATAAAAGTCTACCTAGGACCGGAACTTCAAATGTGTTTAACAGGAAATTTTGAACGTTGTTCAACACAAATAAACTGAGTACAGAATACACGTGTTTCGGGGTTTCAAGGAACCCCTTTTTCAATTCAAAGCTGTGAGCTACTAGATGTAAAGACATCCAGTAAAAGCAACATACAGACATCTAGAAGCTCAAACCTTTGAATTGAAAAAGGGGTTCTTTGAAACCCTGAAACACGTGCATTCTGTAATCTGTTTATTTGTGCAGAACAACGTTGTATATTTCCTGTTATTCCTCGGCACAAAGGTATTTATTTATTGCTTCAAATTTGTTTGTCTCAAAACTTTAAAAGGTCTATTTATGTCGGTTTGTTTCTCACTGCCACGTTTGTGAGATTTGAACGTGATTTTTTGACCCAGCGAGAAAAGAAGCATTGGAAGTAATAAAATGTGTCTTGCGATTGGATTGAAGAAAACCTTCAAAGCAAGCTTGTTTTTTTTTTTTTTTTTCTTTTTTTTTTAGTTTAAAAACGTAAATCTCACAACAGCGTAATGTACATTGTGAGAAAGGGAAATAATTGCGAACTAATTTGTCTATCGATCGTGTCGTTTTGACCATACCAGTATTTTCAGAACCACATGCTCAAATACCATTAAATAATTGACTTAAGGTATCAAAAAATACAGCAGTAGCACATACTGATAGATGTAAATAAATTTTATGTTGATAGAAAAAGAAAATCGTCATGTTAAAGTTTTTATTACTCTTTGTAATGTTTTAATGAAATCAATAAAAATTTTAAAACTACCTGAAATATATTAAGGTGCGTGAAAACCTTTAAACGTGGTTTTCGACGACCACTTGACTTTTTTTACTTCCTTTTACAAAAAAGGAAGTACTGTATTCGCGAAAAAAATTTCACTAAAAAATCGGCCTTAATTTCCATTTTACTCACCCAAAATGAATGTTGAGATTTTTTTTCGACTCGACCACACGTGGATACATGCCTATTAACGTACAGACACCCAAAATATCCATTTTGACTATCCCCGAGTTAATTACAAAAGGTTTTCTCGTGACGTCCATATGTACGTGTGTATGTGCGTATGTGTATATGTATCTCGCATAACTCAAAAACGGTATGTCCTAAAAAGGTGAAATTTGGTACGTAGACTCCTAGTGGGGTCTAGTTGTGCACCTTCCCTTTTGGTTGCATTCGGATGTTTCTAAGGATGTCTTTTACACCTTTTTGAGGGGTAATCATTGTTATTTTCAATGCTAACTCAAGTGATGTTATAATTTGTCAAACACGACGATATATCGCCAAATGTTTGGTCGCCAAATTTTGTCGCCAACTTGGCGAAAAATTTGGCGATTTTTTTTTTTTTTCAATTTTTATATCTGGTTTTAATTCGACCAATATTGGTGATATTTAAAGAGTTAACCACTGAATCACATTAAAATCGCCAATAGTGGGGAAATAAATCTGTGTAAAACTTTTTTTTTTTTTTTTTTTGCTTCGGTTCGCAAGAAACCAGGGGTGAGTGTTTCCTATTTAGTGTTTCCTTGCTTACTCCAAGGCGCTATTATCATTAAATTAGCGTAAAAGGAAGTCACGTGATGCTCACATCAGCTCGTTTTTTTTTTTTTTTAGAATTCCGCTCAAATTTTGTTTCTACCTCATCTAAAACATGAGTGAATGCTGATTTGATTTTAAATAGGCAGGTAAAAGAATTTACGAGGCATGTTTTTAAAGTAAGTACCGTTTTGATATAAAAAAAGAACGAGTACAGATAGAGCAAAGAAATTAATTGCACAAAAATCTACCATCATTACGCTATTTTTTGACATTGCTCCCGTGATTTTCCAAGCATTTGTCATAGCGTGGTACAGGTTTTTGAATACCTATTCATAGAAAATTGCCGCCTGTGTAGTCAGCCATGGGATAACATGTTCTCTGAGCTCATTATTGCTGTTGTGCCACAGACCACCTACGAAAGACTTTAGATGCCGAAACAAATGAAAGATGCTGCGAGCGAGGTGAGGGCAGACCAGAGGATGTTCAAAAACGCCCCAGCCAAAGCCCTGTAAGAGTCCTCATGGTTGACTAAACGGGCGGTAACTTTTTACGAATAGGTATACAAAAACCTGCACCACGCTATGACAAATGCGGTGAAAATCACGGGAGCAATGTCGAAAAATAGCGTAAGGATGGTAGATTTTTGTGCAATTAATTTCTTTGCTCTATCTGTACTCGTTCTTTTTTATATCAAAACGGTACTTACTTTAGAAACATGCCTCGTATTTTAAACAGAAATTTCAGTCTGCAAATCAAGTGGAATAAAATTGTTGTTTACATTGTAGGATTTTTTTTTTAAATTAAGGCTAAAATAGGATTTAGTATGCAAACAAAACGCTAAATTAAGTTTTTTGACATTTGTAAAATTGTTCTGGCTGCAAGCTTCAATGTAGTCTGGCAGAGAGAATAAAAAGTTAAATTATTTTCTCGTAAGACAATCAAATCATTTTTTTTCTTTTTGGACGCTGTAATTTAATTAAACGGGGGTTATCAAAGATGTACTATTGTAGTCAATAATTTAAATGATACGATGACAAGGTATCTTACATTGGACAGGAAATAAGATATAGATAAGACTTAAATCTATTGATCTACTCGCAATGCAGCCTCTATAGTACAAAAGCATAAAAAAGTACTGACAGTTTTCAGAAAAAAAAAATATTTTAAATCATATAGTTGACGACAAATATAAATCAAGGGCATTTGGAAGTTGAGTTTTACCTCTAAAGGTAGGATTTGTAAAAAAAAAAAAAAAAAAAAAGAAAGAAATGTGGAGATTATATTTTTTACGTTTTAGCTTTACGTAAAACATCATAACTCAAATTATTATTTTTCAAATATCTTAAATTTGAAGTTATTATTTACGAAAGTAATTGGTAGAATGAAACTTCTCTCATAATTGTGTATAATACACTCCGTGCTTGAATTGAGAAAAAACTCTTCTGAATGACATAGAATAATAAGGGGTGTGAAAACTTTTGCATTCCTTTGTTGTACATTTTATGTGAAATTTTAGTTAAAAAATTGATTACAAATAATAATAATAATAATAATAATCGAAACTATAGAAAACGTTCAAAGGAGCGAAAAAGTTTTGCATCAAATTTCAAGGCTGTAAGGGCTATGGGGCTTTATGGCAGTGGAGAAAAAGCAATACAGACATAATTTCACATTCTATCTAACAAAACCTTTTTGCAATGAATAAGGATTACTAGACATCCTCATATACGTATAGCAAATGGTCGAGTAACGCTGACGTCATCAACACTGAAACTCGAGCCTCGGCATTATAATTTGATAATATTTTTTGATAATGTTTGACACGCAGGAAGATGCTTTATTGTGAAGAGGCTGACCTGGATCTGGAATCTTAACTTTCTTGTTGGTAAAACTGTCTTTTTAGGAGAATGAAGAAACGAAAAAATGGTCAACAATGAACGCCATCTACTGGAGCTTAGGGTTAATCCGCTGCAGTTAAGGTTAAATTTTCAACTATTAAAATATCATCAAACAATCAATTGCTTCGTTCAAATGTAGAAGCAATTTTCACCTGTCATACCTTGACCCGCGATTTTCAAGTTAATTTAATACTTTAATTTACTTCTGTTTTAAGTAAGTGCTATACTCTGTTTTTAAAAAAATCGCTATTTATATCCTTAAAATAATCTTTAAAAAAATTATTTTTATATTTTAAATTATTCAATGTTTTAAACCCAACTACACAATAAAATACCGCCTAAGCAACATTTTTCAAATAATTAAGAAAAACCTGTCAGGATGCTGTCAAGCACCTTAAATGGCATTGTTCATTAATAATTCCTCTTAATAATCATTCTGTTCGCTTTTCGTTTTTCCTTACAATAAGTTCATTAGTTTAATCCCTGAAAGCACTCATTCATTTTAGACATCAAGCGGAGCACTTTTATGGAAATATTTTCTTAAAAGCTTTCGCGTATTAGCGAAAGAGCGCCATTTAAAAGAGATTCGCTGAAATTAACGTCTGAAACAGCATCGTGTGATGTCGTTGTTCAGTAACGATCAGCGAAAATGTTGCTTTTCATGCCAAGTAATTTGATTTTCGAACGCTGCGTGCAATTAAGGCTTATGTCATTTAACTGAAGAAAATGGCTCGCTACTTTTCCAGTAGGAATTTGAGTTATTGAGATATAATACAAGAAGGGCTTCGGTTAAAAAACTGAAGTTGGTTTTTAACAATCTGTTCAGTTCTTGAAAAACAAAAAAAAAAAAAAAATCGTAAAAATTGTTTTGAAAATTCTTTTAAATTGATGATTTGAACCATAAGAATTTCTTGAAAATGTGTAATATACTTAATAAAATTCAAAGGTCAATTCAATGATTGCTTACGTTCAGCCTTGACATAACTTTTTGTAAACTTTATTAACAAAATTAGCTTTATAATTACTTTCATTTTGGTTTTTGGCAACGATTGAAAAGCGTGTTTCACCCACCAACGTCAGAGCAAGCAGAATGAAAACCAAGAATGGGGTCGTTTTCAAAATTTTAAAAGTATTTTTTTCTGAAAGAGCATGCTTAAGAACATAGGAGCTGACCATATTTTTAATAATTTGTTTAAGTTTGATATTTTAAAAAAATTGCTTAAATCTGTGCGCTTTCATTGTGTACATTTCTTGCCGATGATATCACAAAAAATGAAATGCCATTCTGTGTTGCCATTCACAGAAAAAAATATTTAATTCGCATCTTTACTCACTTTTGTTGGCAACGATATGGTTGATAACAAGCGTAGAACGCAATTTTAATTCGCTTCTGGATTATCATAAAGTGGAAAAGTGGTAGAAAGATGCGCCAAAGAGCATCATTTGGGACGTCATCAAGATCACGCCTAGTTTGAAAAATCGGACATTTTAAAAAATTAATTAAAAAAAAACCTGCTGGGAAAATCAAAGAATTTTCTGGATCCATGTTATTTTTTTTTCCTTATTCTATCAATTTTAGTGACTAAAAGTACTACTTTTTACTGAAGGAAACAACCCCATTGAAAAATGTAATTTTTAATGAAATGTAAAAGGTCTGCAAAAACAATATTAGCTTACTGCGTTATTCATTTCTAAGTTATACTGTAAAAACGATTCAGAAACGTTCCTGGAAAATAATAGGCAGCTGATGTACCCAATTTCAGCCAGTAACATATCTTTCAAAAACCAGGAACGTTTTCCGATAAGTCAGTATCCTTTCTGAAATATTAAGAAATCTCCCCTACTAAAGCCAGTCGTAAACATTCTAGAAAAATTAATTAGGTTTAATTTATTTGATAAGAACCTTCCTGATTCACCAAGAAAGCTCCAGAAATATTAGAGCGCCCACGGCCAAGCTACGTGAAAATTGCAAGCAAGAACCAAGCATTTTCCTTGCCTCGTAAAGCTGTAGCTTTCCAGTGCCCTTTTGCTCCCATTAGAAGCATAGTCAATCCGGATGGACCATAAGCAATTTACACTTAATAAACACGCTCCGTCAATATTTAAACTGGTAGCAAAAAATATTTTTCACACCAGTGCAAGGTCTGCATTCGTGCATCTTTTAGGAATTCAGGAAACTTTTTTGCGAAGATACTTGATTTTTTGGGGAAATAGGTGAAAACCTCTGAAATCACGAAACGTTCCACGGAAATAACTAGCAACGTTTCGGATTTTTTTTACAGTGTATTATAGAGAATTAACTCATATTTTCTAAGTAAATATTTCCCATAAAGAGCACCACTTTCATACTTGGTTTTAATCTGAATTAGGGAAATCTCCTTTTGTAAACTGAAGTAGTTAAACATCAATCAACGCATCAGAAGCTTAGATGGCAGTTTTCGTCAACGCGGTTTGTGTACATAAACTATCTACATACATTTGTTATGGGATTTTCAAACTGCGAGTCAAGACAAGTCTATCTGAATGAGTGCGAAAAATAAAATTTAGATGCGCGCGTTTCGCTCATTTCAGTGAACTTTACTTAGAGGATAAAAGTTTTACTTTAAAAAGTTAAACTGGCATCTTTAGAAACTAATAGAGGCATCTATTTCCACCTGTTTTCTGGATGTTCGTCTTTTCGTGTCATCGGTCGTCAGAAAGTACTCAGCCGTGAGCAGGTGAACTGCAGTATCTGCAGAAATAAGTTTAGAGATATTTAAAGAAACACGTTTTGGAGTCAGTGCTAACAATAGGGAAATGCTGGAATTAAAGGACTTTTTCAGGGGAAACCACATAAGCAATCCTGTAATATAAAGCTAACGTACAACAGATGACAAAAAGACAAAAAAAAAAAAAAAAAGGAACAGGTTGCAGTTACTGTCCTTTACATGCCCACGGCAGTAAAAAGTGTTATTAACGTTAACTATCCGACACCAAAATGTCGGATGATTCAGTTCCATGTGACTGGGGGAGGCTTGGCGAAAACTTTGGCAGCATGGTTGCTAGATGGCAGGATTATCTATAGTTTGGCACTCGACTTGTATTTTAAGACGTCATGTGTTTTCATTATAATTTTTTTCCAGGTGCAGAGATTGAACTGTTTCTCTTTTAGTTATGCATTATTTTGACATTAGTAATTAGTTTTGATCACAGTTTTCAGTAACTTTTCTTCATTTGGAACTGCTACGTCAGCGTTGGCGTGAACGTAATGCGTAAACCTTTTGCGTTAACGCAAAAATGTACTAATCGGTATCTTAAATTGAAATAGTAGGTAAAAATCTTACCGTTTGCCGATTCTTTTTTGGGCGCTTGCATCTTTAACTGCTTAGACAGTTATTGAAATTGAGTAAAGATAATGCACAATACTATCTAAACGAAAAACTCACTATATTAACAAAATATTTACAACTTAGAATAACAAATTTAAAAATCAGACTCCAAAAAAAATCATTCTTCCGTGTTCCATCAATTTTATTTATTTTATTTCTCGCGAACGTTGATTGTCTGCTACAATCAACGCCCTCTGTTGCTAGGATATCCACCAGTCACATGGTTTGGTTATGAGCAGCAAAAGGATTGCCATAGCTCGGTCCATTCTTATTATTAGTCTATGGTTCCCCGTTATAGTGACCTTAGTTTCATCTAAAATCACCCGAGCTTAAACTGCATACAGTGGCTCTCAAAAGTCTTCGTACGCCTACGACTTTCAACGAAATAGGCCCTAAATCATTGGTTAGAATTAATATTTCGAAATAGGTATTTAATTATAAGATTTATGATCAATTTTTAACAAAACTGCATGAAAAGTTTTAAAAAAATATTAAAACTTAATTTTTAAAAAATCAAAACCCGAAAAGTGCCGGAAATTTTATCCCACAAAAGTCTTCGTACACTTTAAAAAATGTCTATATATTTATTGAATAATCTAACATTTTATTAAGTAATTATTTAGTAGAATATCATGCAGTATCAACAAGACCTATTAAACGTCTGGGAATAGATTTCATTCTTTTTCTTTCTTTTTTTTAGCGTAATTTCTGAGTAAGTGTTCTACCACACTTCGAGTATTACTATTTCTAGCTCTATTTTCGTTTAAAAGCCCTATTTTCGTAATCTGGCCTCCAGATATCTCTAAATACGTTACATTAAGTTACAATCTGGAGATTGAGGGTGTATTTTCTAAACTTTAGGACAATTTTCGAGTCACTAGACGCAAACGTTGAAAACCGTGTGCTTCTTATCGTTATCTTGATAAAAAAAACAAAGTTGTTTCCAATAACCAAATTTTTGGCTAAGAGTTCGAAATTGGTTTTTAAAATATTTAAAGGAACAGCATGATTCATTATTTCATCAAAGAAATACAAACTACCAAGTCCTGATGCTGATATGCACCCTCACACTAAAACACCTTCACCGACCTGATTAACTGATCCAACTAAGTTCTTAAGATTAAGTTCCTAATTCTTTCTTCACTTACAGTTATACAACAATTTAACCAAAAATGTTGAATTAATTTTTTTCTGTAAGTAAGACATGATTCTAAACTGTTTTTAGCTTATTTATTATTGATTTTGGGCCGAAAAGCGTAAGCTTTCTGTTTTTCGCACGACCAAGAAAATTTCTGCAGGAAGAGGTCCCATTTAATCCAGCTAATCAAAGAACTTGGCGAACAATTTCAGGTGAAAATTAAATGTAAAATGTTTCATTTAACTCTGCAGAAACTTTTACAGTGCTCAAATGTGTATTTTTCATTAATTTTTTAACTTTAAATCTACGATCACGTTTTGTCAACTTTGCCGGTTGACCTTTTCTTACCTTGTTTTCGGCCCGATTCCTTTCTTTAACGCATTTTATCAAGCACTTTACTATACAAACAAATAAATTAACTAATTTAGAGACATTTCAAACCAATTTACCACTACTATGGGAAAAAATTCAAGTTTTGAATGGCGTTTGCGGTTTTTTACGAATACCAGCCATTTTACAGTAATAAGCAATATATTAAGGAATAAATAAACAAAAAATTAAAGCCAAATGACTTACAAGGGTCAACATAATGCAAAAATATTAATAAAACGGCATATGATAATTTTTATCATGAATTTATTCGAAAATATTTGAGTGTACAATGACTTTTGTGGCGTGTTATTTCTCTGTCTCTTCGTTTTCTGGCCCATTTCAAAAAAAAGATTCGTCAATATTTTGAAAAAAAACCAATGGGTTATATTTAGAATGACATAGGAAGGATGTGAAAAAATATTGGACTTCATATTCGAATTCAGTTTTGAGTTATTTTGGTTTTACTAAAAAATTTCAAAGTGTACGAACACTTTTGGGAGCCACTGTAGGAGCTCACCAGAGTTGAGCTCCAGCAGTTATTTTCAATGTCAAGCTAATTTAGAAATTTTTGGTGAAATGCAAGCTATTTGGGTATAAAAAGAAATTATAGAGGCTTTAGGGCTTCTGTACTTCCTTTTTCTTTTAGAAATTATGCCTTGAAACTCGTCATTTAAGGAAAAGCGACTCGTCCGACATTTTGGTCCCTAAAGAAACCGCGTCGTACCACTAATACGAGTATGTGTACAAAAATCGCGTTAAGGAAAACTGGACATTAGGCTTCAAAATGTGTTGCTTGATCGTTGTTTGACGATTTAAATCTGCAAAAGGTGACGTTTTCGTTCATTAAGATTTAAAACAAGTAAGGTGCGAAAATGCAATTGTTCGCTGGAAACATTTCCCGATAAACCATTACTAAATTTAAATCAGTTACTTTACTAGATTTGTCCAAAGTTACGTTTTGCTCAACTTTTTATCTATTTTTTGAAAAATCACATTGCTTATTGTTCTCACTTGACTGTTTTGACGTTCCTATGATTTTATTTTCCCCCCGCCCCCCTCTGCAGCGCCACCGTCGACCGGTCGCCTCACGATACTGCTCCTCTAGCGAGCAAAGTCTCCAGGTTGTGTCCATATCCTATACACACACACACACACACGCATACATGCACATTTACACACGCATACACACACACGCCACTACATACACACACCTACACACACTCATACCTGCACACAGACACAAACACACACGCCTACACACACACACATTCGTAATTCCGAAAAACATAATTTGAATTCAAGAGGTCAAAATTCAAATTATTTTTTCATTTTATTTTATTTATTTATTTTTTTGAGCAATCATATTGCTTATTGTTCTCACTTGACGGTTTTTCCTCCGCCTCCCTCTGCAGCATCACCGTCGACCGGCCTCACGATGCTGCTCCTCCAGAGAAAACACCAGGTTGCGTCCATATCATACACACAAGCATACACACACCCACACACATACCCACACACTCATGCCTTCACACAGACAGACACACACATGCCTGAGTACAGACACAAACACACACATACACACACATGCCTGCGTACAGACACAAACACACACACCTACATATACACACACTTGTGATTGCGAAAAACATAATTTGAATTCCAGATGTCAAAATTCAAATTAATTTTATTTATTTATTTTTTAAATGGCGAATAGCTACCAGCGACTATTACGATATTTTTTCAAATACTTGAAACAATCGGTCATTTGGAGCCAAAATGGCGGATGGGTCGGTCTATTTTCTGAATAAAGATACTCCACTTCGTTCATAAGTACGAGTCCAACAACTCCGCAAACACTGTTCAAAATATCATTAAAATATTTCAACGGACAATTACATTTATCGACAGAACATTAAATATGTTTCACTTGATTAGAACGGAAGCAAATTCAGTTTACAAATTACATCCTTAATCTAATCAACCGTGACATCATAAACAAACTACTTAACCGTAGTTTGCCATTAAAAAATTATCTCTGATGCTTGCTTAATAAAATATTATTAAGTACTGCTCACAGAAAAATATAAAAAGGCACATTTTAGTTTTCTTATACTTGATCTACAAATTAAAAAGATAGAAGAAAAATCTCAAACTACATCCTTCTTTGTGTTTGCTAAGAAAAAAAATGCATTAAAGACCTTAGCTTAAATTATTTATAGCGTAGAAGCATAAGAGGATTAAACAATAGCCCTTTTCAAAACGGTAACCTTAAATTTATTTATGCCATCATAAAAGTAAAACTTCGGAAAGAAAAATTAATCTTCCATAAATTTAGTTAAGAAGCAAAAATTTTAATCCTATTTCGTAGATGTTTCTTAAAAAAATATCATAGGTAAAATCTGCTATAAGTTCAGTGTTGTATTTTTCGCCTCTTATTTAAAGTATTGCTATGGCATTATGATTTAGAACATTAATTTCAAATGATGGTAAATTTGTCGATTAAATTTAAGCCTTTGCAAATCTGAAATGAATGAAATTCATTATTTACTTACTTTTTTTTTTTTTTTTCATTTCACACGGTAACAAAATTCTGAAGCGTTACTGATTATTTCCGTGGAACATTTCGGGATTTTACAATTTTTTATCAACTTCTTGAGAAAATCAAGTATTACTGTCAAAAAGTTTCCTGAATTGCTACAAGTTGCATGAATGCTGACTTCTCACTGTTGTGAAAAGTATTTTTAGCTACCAGCATAAAAATTAACTGAGCGTGTTTAATAAGTGTATCGGTTTCAGTTTTCGCATAGCCCGTCCAGGTTAACTTAGAGCCGCTATATAAACAGGCCGACGCATCAGCTTAAGGTTAGCCTTTTTGGATCGGATTTTTCATTGTTGCCCTGCCAAGGTTACCATAATAAAGTTTCGGATTTCGCCAAATTTGCCGATAATAATACTTTATTTAATAAACAATTCACGTGCCGGTAATAATCATCGCAGTGAACAATCACCAAACGCGATTACTCGCCAGAAAAGACAACCACTCAAACAGGCGCTCCGATCCAAAAAGGCTGATCTTAAGCTGATGCGTCGGCTCGTATATATAGGGGCCTTAGGTTAACCAAACTCTCAATGACAAGTCTCTTTATTCCGTAGCAAGAATTGCAGCTGAATTACACATGAGGCAGTGAGAAGCAAATTGCGGTACCGTATATACTCGCGTATAGGTCGATCTCGCATATAAGTCGACCCCCTCTTTTTCAGAGACAAAAATCTAAAACCCGCGTATAAGTCGACCCCCATACTTTCCGAAAACATCGCGAATTATTTTCAAAGAAATTTCAAAATAATGAACACATTTATTTACAAATAAAATAGGAATTAAATAGGAAAACATTTCTAAAAGCCTTCGAACTCGGATTCCGAATCGGACGCAAAAAAAAGTTCATTGAAGTCCGCTTCCGTCATCACCGCGTCATCGTATACATCGGCGGCTGCAGAATCGTCAATGATATCAAAACCAGGAGGCAGAAGTGCGCACGCATATGCTTTGAAAAGATATGATTAAGCAAGTATGTTGCCACTCTTAAAACAAAAAGTATAGCAGTTAATTATTTGAATGGCGTGACTGTTGACGATAAGTATTTTCATACGTTTCACGATATTTGTTAATCGCTGATTTCATCCTTAATAAAGAGGAATAAAAATTATCTTTATTTATGTGTATTATTTAGGTTTTTTAATTTATTATTTTTGAATAAGTTTACTTTTTCACACGATCAACTTATCAGCAACTACCTGTAGCCGCACATCGGCATTTCTCGTAGCTTCCCAGCTCTCGTTGATTGGAAAAAAAATTTCGGAAAATTTGACCCGCATATAAGTCGACCCCCCTTCCTTTGATCTCATTTTTTGGACAAAATTTCTCGACTTATACGCGAGTATATATTAAGTGGATATTTTTTCAATTTTTGAGTAAAACGCATTTAAATATAAAGCCCTAAGTAGACTTTGGACGAAACTTTTTTCTAGATCATGCTGTACTCGTATGTAGTCGAATCTACTAAGGCTACTAAAGGTTTTTTTTTTTTTTTTTAGAGATATAGAACTTTAGGTTAAAATAAAACACCGTTAAACGATATAAATCGCCATGAATTTGTCTTTATTCGAAAGATAATTCTTTGCCATTTTTATTTAAATCTGATTTCTGGTATATGGCTCCTTCAGCTGGCTTGGAGAACGTCTAATCGGGAAGTCCAATTTTTTATTACTTTTTGCAGCAATGGGGGCCGTATGTGAGTGATATATGGCGAATGTTCTTGTCCAAGGCGTCAATCGTCTGTGGCGTATCGGTGTAGACCTGAGACTTCACACAGCCCCACAAAACATAGTCCAGCGTAGTTAAATCGCATGATCTCGCAGGCCAATTCACGGGTCCATTAAGCAAAATTATTCGTTCACCGAAAGTTTCTTTCAATAAATCAACTCGCTGTGTTTGTGTCTGTGTGCAGGCATGAATGTGTGGGTAGTTATGTGTGTGTATGTGTATGTGTATGTGTGTAGGTGTATGTGTGCGTGTGTGAGTGTATGTGTGCATGTGTGTGTGTAGTTGTGTATGTATACGCGTGTGTGTAGCATATGGATGCAACCTGGAGACGGTTTTCGCTAGAGGAGCAGCATCGTGAGGAGCCGGTCGACGGTGATGCTGCAGAGGGTGCTGGCGAGAAAATAAAATGATAGGACGCCAAAAACAGTCAAATGACAGCAATAAGCAATCGTGATTGCTCAAAAAAACTTGTGATTAGTTAATCCCCTTTTCTCTGACATTCTCATTACCATAATAATTAGTTGAAGTTTAATTATCATGATATGCGTTTTTATAACACAGTAAATAATGCATTTAAATTGCAAAGATTACCGTCTGAGCAACAAATACCTTTTGTAAACAAGCTTTAGATAATTTTTTCTCGCTTGTTTTGAAAACACACCACAGAAAGTAAACTGTTTCACCGTCTTATAACTACATGAAACGGAAGTGGAAATATAAGTGTTTGCTTTTGTATTTTTAGTTTAAGTTTATGCCTGTTATTTTACGAGAAATTAATTGTATTTATATTTCGGAAATTTCACAGTTTTCGGATATAATTGAATGAAATGATCGGAAAACAGCTCGTTACGTTACTGAAACCTTCAGACAGATGAAAAGAGATCCAAAAGAAATACTGGTGTTGAACTAGGTTTGGAAAAAATGTTAATTTGGGGTCATACAACAGGTGAGAAACTGACTAAATATTTATTATTTATTTATTGCAAAGGAACAGAGTTATAAGTTTGACCAATCTGTGTAACTATATGCACTGTAAAAACGATTCAGAAACGTTCCTGGAAAATAATAGGCAGCTGATGTGTCCAATTTCAGTCAGTAACATATCTTACAAAAACCAGGAACGTTTTCCGATAAAAGTCAGTAACCTTTCAAAAATATTGGGAAATCTCCCTGTTAAAATCAGTCGTGAATCTTCTAGAAAAATGAAACAGGTTTTATGTATTTGATTAGAACCTTCTTAATTTCTCAAGAAAGCTCCAGAAGCATTAGAGCAATTATGGCCAAAGCTACGCGAAAATTGCAAGCAAGAACCAAGCATATTCCTTGTCTGCAATTCCTGCCTCGCAAAGCTGCAACCATACAGTGCCTTATTTGCTTTCAATAGGAGTTAAATCAATCTGGACATACTATAATCAAACTGAAGTCGATATACTTAATAAACACGCTCAGTCAATCTTTAAACTGGTAGCCAAAAATATATTTCACACCAGTGAAAAGTCCGCATTTGTGCAACTTTTAGCAATTCCGGAAACATTTTGCGAAGACACTTGATTTTACGGGGAAACAGTTGAAAACCTCTGAAATCCTGAAACGTTCCACGGAAATAACCAGTAACATTTCGGAATTTTTTTACAGTGTGTGTATGTATACACTGTAAAAACGACTCAGAAACGTTCCTGGAAAATAATGGGCAGCTGATGTGCCCAATTTCTGCCAGTAACATATCTTGCAAAGTCCAGGAACGTTTTCCGCTAAAATTCAGTAACCTTCCTGAAATTATGCTGGAATCTTTCTGAAAAATGCAGAAGTCGTCCCGTTAATAGCCAGTCACGTCTTTTGAAAATTAGAGTAAGCTTAGGAAATTATAATATAATAACTTGGCACCTTTCCGATTTATCAAGGAAGTTCAAAGAGCATTAATGCAAACATGGCCAAAGCTAAGTCAGAATTGCAGATAAGTAAAGGCAATTTCACTCACCTGCAATTCTTGCAGAGCTACGTAGTCCATACTTATTTGCTCCCTTGTGGGAGATTATTTAGCATGGACGGGCCGCAATCGAACAAGAGCGGGTACACTTTATAAATACACTCAGTTAATATTTAAACTGGTAGCTAAAAATATTTTTCACAACAGTGAAAAGTCTGCATTCGTGCAACTTGAAGAAATTCAGGAAACTTTTTGACGATGATACTTGATTTTTCCAGGAAGTGGATAAAAGCCATAAAATTCCCGAAATGTAATACGGAAATACCCAGTAACGTTTCGGAATTTTTTTACAGCGTATCTGTCAGTGGCACTCTAGCGCCTAAACGGGTGGACCGATTTTGAAGAGGAAAAAAATATTTGAAAGGAGAGTTTATCGAGAGTGTCCTTAGCTAGGTTGCGTCTTTGGATGACACTTATTAACGAAGATATTAATTAAAAACCTCTTAAAGGTTTTTCGTGATTTTCGCAGTGAAAGCATATTTAAACATTTTAAAATTTAGTACCAAAGTAAAGAGCATTTTTTTCTGCGTGAGATAGAATGTGTTTAAAACTTCCATGATTCATGCTAAGTAGAATTCGAATTACAAAGCTTTTTGAAGCAGCTTTTAAAGACGGCTAAGTCTTTATTCAGCGATTAGTAACCGAATTCATTGTTTGCCGACAAGGAAATTAAAAGCAATGATTTAAAATTTTTATCTGTTTTCAGGTTTTATTTGTTAAGAAATAAAATACTTGTAATTGATTTTGAATAGCATAAAGCTTTTAAAAGGATTTTCAATTTTCCCTCTTGATTCTACATTTATGTCCCAGTCGAAATTTTTTAAATTTTTAATTTTAGTTACATAAATCACAAACCTTTATGCTCATTTCGATATAAACTGAAAAGGAATGCTTCAACAATAAACAAATACATAAATAAATAAACTATAGTAAAAATAATCATTATTACTATTATAGCAAAGAAAGTGCAATGTAGTAATAATAATAGCAAAAATTATTATTATTAACTAAAATTATTATTAACAATATAATAATAATAATAATAATAATTAAAAGTTTATTTAAAGATTTTTTTTTCTCTTTACAAGCAAGGGCAAATTTTTTTTCTAAACTTATCAGAACAGAGTTCCGGTAGTGGAACTAATTAAATACACAGAAGGAATGTTGGTAGTTTAACCAAACGAAAAATAATGCTTTCAAAACATCTCGTAAAAGTCGTTTTGACGTCATTAAGCAATAGTAATAACTACGTAACTAAATAACACTTTTAATGCCATGCAGAACTATTATAATTAGTACTCTAAAGTGCCAAGCACACAAAGCTCTTAGAGTTTACCAAAGTCAATTTATTTAATCACTGTTTCCAAAATACCGCATTTGCTAATGACATATTAATTTAAAAACCTGAGCAAGTTAGAGAAAATTGAGTTTTAGCTTTGGGATAAGACAAAGAAATGTAGTTGCTTAAATGAAACATGTTTTGTATTACGATAGTTAAAATAACTGATAAGCCAACATTATTCATAAACACTGTAAAAAAATTCCGAAACGTTACTGAGTATTTCCGTGTAACGTGTCGGAATTTCAATGGTTTTTATCCACTTCCTGGAAAAATCAAGTATTATTGTCAAAAAGTTTCCTGAATTGCTACAAGTTGCACGAATGCACACTTCTCACTGGTGTAAAAAATATTTTTAGCTCCCAGTTCAAAGATTAACTTTGCGTATTTATCAGTTGAATCGGCTTCAGTTTTTTTACGGCAAGTTCATGCTGATTTAAGCTCTCGGAGGGAGTGAATACGTATGGACTACGCTGCTTTGCACAGGCGGGTAAAATTCTCGTCACTTACTTGCAATTCCGGCTTAGCGTTGGCCATGTTTGCAATAATGCTCTTCGAACTTCTTTGATGAATCGGGAAGATGCCGAACTATTATATTATACATTCCTAAGTTTGCTCTAATTTTCCAGACACGCGAGTGGCTTTTAACGGGAAGATTCTGAATTTCTCAGAAGTCTTCAAGGTTAACTTCAGAAAGGTTACTGAATTTTAGCGGAGAATATTCTTGGATTTCGCAAGATATGTTACTGGCAGAAATTGGGCACATCAGCTGCCTGTTATTTTCCAGGAACGTTTCTGAATCGTTTTTACAGTGGAGTTAATCGAACAGAATTTTGAATATAACTGAATACATGTTACAACAGTTTGTCGAATGCAACACACAGATATATGTTTTGAGTATCTTTTATTTCTGTATTAGCATAAAGATTAATATAAAGGGCATTCTTATGCGAAGAACTAATACTTTTCTACGCTTAACTATTTATTGTATTATGATCAAGCTTAAAGCTCATTTCTTTTGCATTGAAAAAGGCGATCCTTGTAACGCCGTAACACGTGTCTGCAGTTATCGAATGTCGTGGACGTTTTGTCCGACTCCCGCATCAATCTGCAATTTTTGCTTTTTGACGTTGTTATTTCTTACTTTACTTTTCTCAACACAAAGGTAAATATTTATCTCAGGAAGAATGAGCTCATTTGCAATAAATAAATGTAATTTTCTGGTACAAAAGTAATGTGTAATTAGAAATTAATGATAATAATAATAATAATAATATAAATAATATTGATAATGATGATGATAACAGAAAATACAGTACCAATAATGATGATGATAACAGAAAATACAGTACCAATAATAATAATAATAATAACACTGATAATAGAGGTAATAATACTAATGATGATTGTAACAGTAATAATGATACAGTAATAACTTCGATTTAACACTGTAAAAACGATTCAGAAACGTTCCTGGAAAATAATAGGCAGCTGATGTGCCCAATTTCTCCCAGTAAAATATCTTGGAAAAATCAGGAACGTTTTCTGCTAAAAGTCAGTAACCTTTCCGAAATTAACCTTGAAACTTTCTGAAGAAGTGCGAATTTTCCCCTGTTATAGCCAGTCATATCTCTAAACCCATCAAAAAAATTATGTAGGTTTAGCGTTATTGCTTAGAACCTTCCTGATTTACCAAGAAGGCTCCATAAACATCAGAGCGACCACGGCCAAAGCCATGCAGGTAGGAACCAAACATATCTCTTGCCTGCAATTCCTGCATTGCAAGGCTGTAGCTATTCACTGACTTTTTCGCTCTCTTTAGGAGCTTAGTCAACCTGGACAAGCCTTAAGCAACATTAGGCCGATACACTTAAATAAACACGTTCATTCAATCTTTAAACTGATTGCTAAAAATATTTTCCGCAACAGTGAAAAGTCTGCACGCGTGCAACTTGTAGCGATTCAGGAAACTTTTTTGTGATGATACTTGTTTTTACGGGGAAATAGGTCAAAACGTGTGAAATCCCGAGACATTCCACGGAAATAACCGGTAACGCTTCTGAATTTTCTTACAGTGAACGATACCCGATTTAACGATTTACTCAATTTAATGATGCATTTCACTGATCTGGATTTGACTGCATTGAATGTCTATGCTCCTAGATTTGAAGATATCATTGATTTAACGATAACTTTTTCCAGTACCTTCACAATCGTTACATCGAGGTTATGCTGTAATTATAAGGATGATGATTATGATGATGATTATTATAAAAATTAAAATAATAATAATAATAATTACATCAATTTAAAAAAGGTAAAATTGTTCATTTATTTAAAAAAATTAATCCAATTAATCCATGTTTAAAAAAAAATAGAAGGTTATGAGAAGGTTTTTTATTTGTATGTCTGTTAGTTTATTATCTGCCCCTAAAAATTTGAGGGGGTACTCCGATTTATTTATTTATTTTTTTTCAGTAATATATTTAGTCTACACACAAACATAAATTTTATAATTTTCTTTTAAAATCACTTTCTTTTTCATTAAATAAAAATTTTAGCACTATAAAACAAAAATATGTTTTGATTTTTTGCTTTTATTATTTTTTTATAAGTACTCTGAAGCAAAATTTTTTCTTTAATTTAAATTTTCGATTTTTATTCATCTGTACATCTATCATATGTGCAATGTTGTGCACATGTCTCAATACCCTTCTCCTCACCGTACCTATAGTAACATCGTGCTTCAAGATTATATCATAATTTTTGTAAATAAAAAAGGGCCGGCATGGGAATGGATACATGGTGTTAAATGGATACTAACAGTAAAGAAATAGATATTAACCTAGACGGTGGTCTGCTAGCTACATATTCGACTTTCTAAGTAATTTTATCAACAGCAATAATGAAATTGTTTTACAGAATTTGAATAAAATTTTGAATCACCATTTTAAGGAAAGTTATACAAAGAGAACTAACTGAACCAATCTTGAAAACTTGAAATTGTACTTAAAAATGCTGAAGGAGAAATTATAGTATCAAAAAACATTATCATTATGAAATCGTTATTATTCGGCAGTCGATTTATCAGTATTGATCAATTATCATTGACCGATTAATCGATAATCGGCCAATCTGCTTATCAAAGCAGCTCTCGATAAAACTATGCATTTTCTTCACAGAAGGGTGATCCATAAAATATATGGTCAGAATTATTCATTTCCTTAGTTATTAAAGAGGAAACCCATGCTTTATCCAATTCAAAACATTATAGAAGATTTTTTTTAAGTTTCAGCTTAAATGTGATTGATATTTTTAGCTCTGTCTGAAGAGTGAAAATAAACAAGATGATTAATCGTAGAAGTCGTGTAAGACACGAGCGTTATCACGAGGAAATGAGAAAAAAAAGGGGGAGGTAGAATGGGAAAAAGAGGGTGATATATCGGTTTAAATCAGATGAAAGACATTTTTTACTGCCAGCAAAATTTGAGCAACCAAAATATTTACGCTATTAGTCCGTCGAAATTGTTAAAGACGACGTTTCTGTCTCAAGGAAATAGAAAACTAGTATGTTGTGGCCATCACGAAACTTTCTTCTATATTTTTCTTCTTTTTTTCTGATCCCTCCCCATGCTTGATGAGGAAGCAATATTCCCAACAAAAACAAAATTACATATACAAAAACTTGACGACCATCCCAATGTCTGAATTATTGCAAAAGCAAAGCAAAGAGCGAAAATTGAAAGTTATTTTAAAAGCCTTGCTTGAATTAACTACAAATATTTTATTTTTTAACAAACATAAGATGGCAACATTTAAAAATTTTAAATCATTGAGATAATATTCGGAACTCCAGCGCTCGAATACGCTACCTTGCGGTGATTTATAAAACTGCGAATGCAACTAAAACATTGCCACGTTGCGCTCCACGTGTATCTCTTGACGTAGACGCGGTCAGTTTGTTCTGAGTAACGCATTCAACATGTCTAAGAACGCCTTCAACAACAGAAATTAATTCGTCCCTTAGTAGTATTCTCGAGCTTCTCAAAATAATGTTAGTTTTCCTTATTTCTTTCAAAAAAGTATTAAATGGTGGAAGCGTAAACAAGAAAACTCTGGATTAACAAAATTGGATAATGTTATACCAGGTAAAATTTTTCATTGCTTTGTATGAATTTGTAAGAATATGAGTTTTTTTTAATCTTAAATTAATTTAACTAATCATATTTTACAGTAGCATTTAGTTGGAATGGACAGTATGCAAAATATTTTCTTGAATTTATTATCGTAGAACAAAATGAAAAATGTTTAACCGAGAAAGAATTTACTTTATTCCTTTTATTCTCAGCTGAAAGGTTTCGCCAAATTTGTTTAGGGTTATAGTTTTGGAAGTGTGCGAGCAAAGTAGCCTTGGCGAGATTTCGCGTTTTTAGTTAAACCATTTTTAATTTTTATCATGAGTGGAATAAAATGATAGTAAGATTACAGAATTCGATAAGTAAAAAGAAATAGTGGTCAATCACCTGAAAAGAAAACTACCACCATATATAAACTGTGAGTACAAATTTTATTTATTTTGTTCTGAGTGAATTTGAATAAATATCAGTTTTTCAATTCGATGAAGAAAAAAAAACGAACTTAACAACATTGACTGGACACTTTTCCTTAACCTAATTCCACATAAATGATTTAAATAATCTTTGTTACTACAGTATCCTACTGAAATAGAAAGTATGCAAATAAATTTTCTTGAAAATATTTATCGCAGAACAGATTGAAAAATCCAGAAAGAACGTTAAGAATTTGAACAATAAAAAATAAAGGTTCGCCAAAAATCTGTTTATAAGGTTATGGTTTTAAAATTGTGTGAAAGAATAATGTATCTTGACAAGATTTCGCATATCAGGTAAATCATTTCCATGACGAATGAATTAAATGCATGATTTCTTTAGATATCCAATCATATAGTCATAGAAATAAATTATCTAGTGTTAAAACGTTACTCTTGACAGTCTGCCACGTATGCGCACTATGTGACAAAAATGTCAACAAATGCCGGAAATGTCACGAAACTGAACTTAATATGTACTAATGTATAGAAAAAACGGTACAAAATGAAAATGCCGTTCGAAGCGAACCAAAAATTTATGAATTCCGAATTCAACATCATGAAAATGTTTGCTTCAGAACAACTTACTGTGTGTTCTGCATTAATTGTTTACTTTCGTAATACTTTTTGGTTTCTAATCTCTTTCTATATGGGTCAGAATAACCAAAAGACTTTGAAAAATCTTTTCAAATGAATAAAGTGAAAAAATCATACATAACAACAAAAATCACAACACTTTTAGCATTTTCTTCGTTATCACATGCTTTTGTTTTAGTTTTTAACTCCGCCATTAGACAGTGACTGCAGTGCCCCCTATAGTTCGTTAGAGTTGCGAATTTCCGATCATTTCCATACAATTAAAATCACGAGAAATACGCAGACGACAATTTATTACGATTCATCTTTCTTATTATTGCATTAATAAAGCTGTTTTTATTGGCAAAAAAAAAAAAAATCAACACCTTTTGCAACGATTGGCGTCAAAATTGAACCAAAGCCTGTTTACATATGGATTCACATTTATTCCAAATTTCATCCAGAACGTAGCATTACTTCTTGAGATAGGGTACTCACAATGGAAAAAGAGAACGTTCGATTGCGCCACCCCCTTTTCAGCTGTTGACACCAAAATAAAATCAGCTCTTATACCCGCTAAGGGCTACTTGTCGAAAAAATTTTGTTTGATTCCGTTTGTTATTTCTTGAGATACAGCAGTCACAATTGACGACAAAAAACGTTCTATAACTCAACCCCCGTTTGAGCTATTGACACCAAAATTGAATCAACATCTGCTCCTGTTAGGGGCAACATGTGGACCAAATTTTGTTTGATTCCGCCAGTTACTTCTTGAGTAATAGCAAGCACGCGTAACTCAAAAAACGTCCCATTGCTCCACCCCCTTGGAGGAACTCGCGCCAAAAACAAATGGGCACAAGTTCACATAGGGACACATATGTGTACCAAATTTCGTTCGTTTTCATGCGGTAATTTTTGCTGTAGAGCGGCCACAAAAAACTGGTCACACACAGACGTGACACACACACACACAGACAGACATTTTCCAAAAATAGTCGAAATGGACTCAGCACACCTCAAAACGTTCGAATCCGTCAAAATTCGAAATTCGAAAATTTGCACGAATCCAATACTTTCTTCTATATATTAGATATAGAAGAAAGTAAAAAAGAAAGAAATTAGAGGAAATATGTCGGTTTTTAATCCCAGAAACAGTTATTCTGACTGTCAAATAAGTTGAGCAACTAAACTTTTTAAAAACAAGTTTCGTTCGATTTCATGCGGTAGTTTTTGCTGTAGAGCGGCCACAAAAAACTGGTCACACACAGACGTGACACACACACACATACACACACACACACACACACAGACAGACATTTTCCAAAAATAGTCGAAATGGACTCAGCACACCTCAAAACGTTCGAATCCGTCAAAATTCGAAATTCGAAAATTTGCACGAAACCAATACTTTCTTCTATATATTAGATATAGAAGAAAGTAATAAAAACTTCAGAAATTGTAAAATACGATGTCGGTACCTTGATGAAATAATAATTTAAAAAAAATAAAAATAATCGCAATACAAACAAAAGTCCTCGTGTAAATTATCAACACAGAATAATGAACAGAAAAGAATATTATTAAATTAAACAGAGAGGAATGTTTCTCAATTTCAACCCTTTTAGCGCTCCATTCAAAGAAATAATTCACCTTTTTCAGAATTTGTTACAGCAGAAGTGTGTAAAAAAGCTAGTGCACCCCCTCCCTTCCCATCTTTTCTTGACAGATACAAACAAGAGTCCTCGTGTTAATTATCACACCTTTGACTGCATGAATCAAGTTGCTGTTAAACAATCACTACTAAACTAACCTCAGTAGCGTAACTGCCCATGGGGATCAAGGCTGCTGTGCTCATCTCAGTTTGAGAGACGAGGCCTCTGGTGTGCAAGGGATATGTTCCGGTTGGGTGGTCAACCGATCGTGGAACCTCTAAAGTTTAGTTCCCAAGCAACCTTGGTACTCATTTTACCGACCCACTGAAAGGACGGGAAGATTTCGATATTTGAGAATCTGGCGATATTTCTTCATTGGCATCAATTTTTGGCTCCAGAGCCTGTGCGGGAAGTATTTTTCGTCGCAAATCTAAACAAAGAGAACGGAAACATCTCTTCACATAGAGTTACTATAAATCAGCTGGGTTACCAAAATGAAATTATTTACGCCAAAAAATGAGACGAACGCGCCAGATTCTTAATTATCGAAGCATCCCTGAAAGCAAAAAAGGCCGAGTCGACCGTGCCAGCCGGGAATCTAACCCAAGCATGCGTCGTGGATACGCAAAAAGCTACCACTCAGCCCCTAGGCTTCAACAATTAGATATAGTCAAATATAAGAATGAAAACTTACCCAAACCAGGAATTAGGACATTCAGTAAGCACAGGAAAACTGCAAGTGGCACAGGCATATGAGGGATGGCTTTCCGGAAATATCCATGCTTTTCCCGAATGCTCACGATTTCGAGCTTTCCGGCAGCACCTCCGACAGTGGCACTGGAGGACGTTTGTGGTGGCACCAGAGAAGGACGAGGGGAAGGTGTCCGCCGGAAAGCACTCGATGGCACGGTGCCAAGACGAATACCAGGGTCAGTCGAATCGGAAGCGTTGGGGCACTGGCACAAGTGGGTCACTTCAGGGTTAACTGTCGAT